>NW_018250745.1:17083-21529 GCF_001263595.1 Phalaenopsis equestris | reverse complement strand
TCAACATGATTAATCTACTACGTTGGAATATTAGGGGGATTTCTCACCCCCTATCTGTTAAAAGACTTAAGGCATTATATAGGAAGCATAAACTTTGGTGTTTTGCAATTTTAGAACCTTTGGTGCATCATAATCCTAGTAAATTTCTTAAAATTTTCCCAGGCTGGAAACTTTTCACAAACCAAAAAAAATAAGATTTGGGTTTTCTGCAGAGCTGAAGTTAACTCTGTGATTTTGAGGGACCATCCTCAATTCCTTCATTTCTCCTTTAACATGATAGAACAAAAGGGCCATGTTACTAAAATTTATTGAAGATTTACTAAGGTTGCCCGGAAAGAGCTGTGGAAGGACCTGATCATGATTAAGAGTCAACAGGAGGCTTGGATAGTTGGGGGAGATTTTAATTGTATGTCCACTTCTACAGAAAAATGTGGGGGGTAGAAACCCCAACTTGGCTGCTATGACCTTATTTAATGAAAATCTTAATAAGGTAGGTCTGTTTGACTTGGGGTACAATGGGCTTTACTTTACTTGGAGGAGAGGGAAGCTCTGGGAAAGACTAGATAGATTTCTACTCAATGACAAGTGGTTTCAATTATTTCTGCATACTAATGTGGCTCATCTTAGCTTGCTAGGATCTGACCATAGACCATTGCTAATTTCTATAACTACAAACCAACAAAAAGCCAAGGCCCCTTTTAGGCATCTAAATCTGTGGTCTTCCCATCAAGAATTTCTTAACATAGTCAAGGAACACTGGAAGGAGTATGATCACCTAAACCCATTAGTTAAACTTTGCGGTCTACAGAAAAAAATCAATAAGACATTAAAAAATTGGAACTGGGACACTTTTAGCAAAATACAGACAAAGGTGGAGCAAGCTGAGCAGGATCTAAAGGCTACTGAAATTACTGTCATGCAGGGAAGGATAGATGAGGCTACTTTGATGGAAGCAAATGAAAATTTACTCAATGCCATTGCCTAGCAGGATAAATTTCTGAAACAGAAAGCTGCCACTATCAAATATATTGAAGGAGATAGAAACTGTAAGTTCTTCCATGCTTGCATAAAGTATAAAAGAAAGTGCAATATGATCCACATGATCAAATATAATACAGGGAAGACAATAAGAGATGAAATGGAGATTGTTGAGAGTGCAAGGAAACACTGCCAGAACCTGATGTCTGGCACCTCTAATTGTAGGGGGCAAATTGACACTCAGATGTCCAATTCAAATCCTCTATATACTGCAAACATAAATCTAGCTGAAGCCCAAAAAGAAGTGGAGATCAGACAGGAACTCAACTTCATTAACAGTTCCCAGGTTGCTCGACCTGATGGGTTCACTTCTGACTTTTATAAAAAGGCATTAGAGGTCATAAAAGCTGATGTTGTACCTGCAGTCCAGGGTTTCTTTCAAGGACTAGAGCTTCCAAATTATTTCAGTGCAACTAATATAGTTTTCATACCAAAGAACAATAGAAATGAGTATTGGCAGCACTTCAAGAAAATTAGCCTAACTACTTTTATTAGCAAAATTATTAGTAAGATTATACTGTATAAAATCCAACCTCATTTACAGTGGTTAATTAGCCCCAAACAAACAGCTTTTGTGAAGGGAGGGTGTGAAGAGCGGGTATATTGGAGATAATGTTTTACTAACCCAGGAGCAACTGCAGGACATTGGCAGGCCTTCTAAGAGGGGAAATATGGTTTATAAATTGGATATTAAGAAAGCTTATGATACGATAAACTAGAATTTTGTGATAAATATGCTGAAGGCCAGAGGTTTTACTATGGATTCATGTCAGATTATCAAAAGATGGCTTGAGGGAAACATAAACTCAGTCCTTGTTAATGGTAAGGCTCATCGGCTCTTCAAAGCATCAAGACGAGTAAAACAAGGAATTCTTTATCACCTACAATCTTCATCCTGACACTAGATTATTTTTCCAGGCTGATAGACAGTCCAAGAAAAAGGAAGAATTTCAATCAATATCAACACAAGTCAACCCTGGACATCAACCATCTGATATATGCTGATGACATTATGATATTTTTAAGGGCAAACAAGGATACTACTAGAATGCTTCAGGGATGCCTAAATGAATTTCAAAGCATCTCAGAGTTGGAATTCAGTAATAAAAAAAGCCAAATACTTTTCAGCAAGCAGGTTCCCACACACACCAAGGAATGGATCACAAAACTCACAGACTTCTCCCTAATGTCCATCCCCTTAAAATAATTGGGAGTGCAACTGCTCAAAGCAAGAGTCAAACAATCACAATTTGTTGAAGTAGTAGATAAAACCAATAGTCAATTTCAATGCTGGACAAATTTTTTCTTATCTAGTGGTGGTAGAATCACCCTACTCAGAAGCATTTTAACAACATTCCCTTCTTATATATTGCAAAAGGCAGTGATGAAGAAAAGCACCAAACTTATGTTGGAAAGAAGCTTCAGCAGGTTCCTTTGGGCTAGTCAGAGAAAGCAAATGATAGGGGATTGCTGGCAAAAAATTGCAAAACCTTTTGCAGAAGGGGGCCTTGGTGTCAAAGGATTACCTCATCTCCAACACATTAGCCTGTGTAGACTCTAGGTAAGATTCAGACAACAAGATACCCTATGGGCACAGTTTTATCAGCCAAATACTGCAGGGCTAAAAACCCAAACTTGGTGCTAAAAGAATTGGGGACTCCAGAACCCGGGCAAACATGCTTAGAGTCAGAAAGGATGTTGAACAACAGTTTATATGGGACTTGGGCTATGGCAACATTCACTTTTGGCAGGATAGATGGTGCCCCTCTAAACTGTTGGAACCACTGACTGAAAAGTCAGAGCTGAATATAAAGGTGCAGGAGTACTGTGAGGGAAACAGTCGCTCCTTGGATAAGCTATAGTCTCTACTAACTGATCAGTCAACATAACAAATACCTAAACTAGCTTTTGACAGAAGCAAAAATAATCTTTTGGTGTTAAATGCTACATATAACCAGAGCCTGACCAAAGCTATATACAAAAGGTTATACAATTGGGCTTAGGTCCCTTGGGGTGAATGTTTGTGGAATAAATTCGTCTCACCTTCCATGTCCTTTTTCAGCTAGAGATGCTTCAAAAATTTACTTTCTACTGATGATATACTCAGCCTTAAGGGTCTGAGAGGCCCCTCAATCTGTTGTCTATGCAAGATGGCTGAGGAATCAGCTAGGCATTTGTTTTTTACACGCCAGGTCTCTTAGGAAATCTGGAGGTCAATGATGACTTAACTAAAGATCAACACCATTATCCTGGAATGGCAATGCCTTTTTACCTGCTGGAGGGGATGGAATGACAATCAATTTGGGGCTCTCCCTTTCATTGCTGCCTGGTTTATATGGATAGCCAGAAACTAAATAAAATATGAAAAACATCGGCTAAGCACAAAGAAGGTTGTCACAAACTTTATGGCCTTCATTAGAAAACTCATTAAATGGAAAAACTTCCCCAAAATCTTGAAAATGCAAGGCACTGTCAGTCCTCTCAGATACCAATAGAAGAAGGTTTTCTGGAATAAGCCCACACACCCTTTTCTCAAATGAAACATAGATGTAAGCTTTTACTCAAAAAGATCTGGCTCGAGAAGTGTTCAGAGATTGTAAGGGTAATTGTGTGCTTCATTACCAATCACCAACTATTGCATAGGATGCTATCTAGGCTGAAACTATGGCAATGTACTTGGCCTTGAAGCTTGTGAAAATGAATCAATGGAATTGGATTTAGGTGGAGACAGACTCTTATCAGCTAGTGAAGTACATGTCAGGAAAGAGTACCCCACCTTGGCATATTATCCAGTGGATCAAATAGATGAGATCCATATTGGATGACTTGAAGATGGAACTAAACTTTATTTACAGAGAGGGAAACAAACTAGCTAATTATCTAGCTAAAAGGTGAGCTGAGTCCCAAAGAGCTATAGTATCTACATCTCCTTCATCTCAACTTTCTTTTTGCTTCAGGGGGGGCCTTTTTGATGGCCCTCACCTAAGGCTTGTGGCGTCCATGCAAGTTGAGGTCGATTCTTCATAGTAAGTGGATTACATGACAAGAAGCTTCCCCCTTCCGGGATTTTTCTATAGAGGAGACCCCTGATGCATTACCTAACCATGGAATTATGGTTCTACTTCTCTTTTGGGAATAAGCCAGTCTTTTTATCCCTTATGGGTGATAATTTTAGCCAACTCTCCCACACAGCAATTGTCCCACACCTCTAGTGATCAGTACAAGAACTATTAGGGAGGTTTTTGGTATTGGGTGCTCATTGGACTTTTTTAGACTTTCTTGTATTTTAAAGGTTTTTTCCTTTTTTCCTTCCCCTCCTCTTTTCTTTCTCTCACATTTTGATGTACTTTTGAGCTTATCAACATGTAAGGAGCAATAAACAGCTTATTTTACTATATATATATATAT
>NW_018250745.1:1921-16159 GCF_001263595.1 Phalaenopsis equestris | reverse complement strand
GCTTTATTTTTGGCCATCCAAGTGAACCAAGTGACCACAAATGGGATGGTGCTCAGATTTACTTTATCCCAATTAATCCAGCAATGAGGGAGGGAAGCCCAGTCTAGATTCAGGAGATTCATCTTCAGTTCTTGAGTCAGTTCTGACTAGACCCTTTGTGTGAACCTACATTGAAAGAAAAGATAAAGAATTGATTCTTCAGCTTTGCAACACAAATGGCATCTTGAAGGTCCTCTTAGTTCCTTAAGTTTGAGAATATCATCCATAGGAAGAAGCTTGTGGAAAGTTCTCCAGATTAGAAAAGACATTGAGGGGGTGAGATATTTTTTCCAAATAGTTTTACCCCATTGCACTTCCTGCCAGCTGTACCATTTAGAATAGATAGCTTTGGAGATGCTATGAAGCTTACTAGCATTAATCACTAAGTTGTCTTGATGTTCTCTGTTGAATGGGATTTTAGTGATACAAGCAGAAGCTATTGGATCAAGCAAATTCAGCAATTTTGCCACTGACCAGGAGTCTCCATTCCAGCAATCAGACACCAGCAGATTAGGGTCAAAATTTGCTGGTCTCGGTGTGAGAAAATCTTGGGGGCACCACTAGTCAATCCATAAATGAATTTTGCCTTGAACAAGATCCTACAAGAAAGTGTTTTCAGCCTTTTATCTGATTTGGAGAATTTTGATCCAAATGGGGGAGTCCCCCACCTTTCTTTCTACCAAATTAGGGTGGGAGTGCTTACAGTATTTCCTCATCATGAATTTTGCCCATAAGAAATTTTGCATTCTGAAATTGAGACAAATTTTGCACATACTTATTTGTTGTAGGTGATTTAAGCCTTTGAAACCGAAGCCTCCAGCAATGGTAGGGTTAGTAGTCTTTTGCCAGCTAGCCCAATGTAATTGGTTCCTTTGTCCAGCTTAGAGGAATCTATTGAAGCTTCTTTAGATTAATAACTGGGTAGACTTCTTCATGTTTGTAACTTGGAAGATGTATTAAGGGAGATGTGAGAATGCTTTTTATTAGTGTAATTCTTCCACCATTGGAGAGGAAAGAGTTTGTCCAGCAGTTGAGTTGAGCATTGATTTTAGTAAGCATGACATCAAATTGTACCCTTTTGGTTCTACCTTTGATAAGTGGCACCCCAAGGTAATGAAGAGGGAGGGTAGGAGTGGAAAACCTAGTAAGGTTGCCAATCCATTGTCTAGCTGCAGGATTAGTAAGTTTACTATGAAGGATTTGACATTTAGAAGTGTTGAAGGTCATATCAGAGATATCTTGAAATTTCATCAAACATTTGTGTAGAAGCTTAACAGCATTTTTGTTGGCTTGCGAAAATATAATGATGTCATCTGCATACATCAGATGTGTGACCTCCATAGTAGATGTATGGTGAAATCTGGCATAGGATTTCTGTGAAAGAGCTTGATTCAGCATTTTGGAAAGATAGTCCAGGGAAAGGTTGAAAATAGATGGGGAGAGTGGATCTCCTTGCTGGAACCCTCTGGTAGCAGAGAAAAACCCATGGGAGGCTCCATTTAGCAAGATGGAGTGTGAATTGAATTATAACCATCTAGAAATGAGGGTGCAAAACTCTGAAGAGCAACCTTTGGCTTTGAGAATTTCAAGAATGAAAGGCCATTGGATAGTATCATAAGCTTTACTCAGATCCAATTTGTAAATGAGATTGCCTCCTATACAATTATGATCAATATCCAATAGTAACTCCTGTGTCAGTAAAACATTTTCAGAGATGGATCTGCCCTTGATAAATGCAATCTAGTTGGGTTTTATTAGGTGGTTTAAATGGGGTTGTAACCTTGCCACAATGATTTTGCTGATGAGTTTGCTGAATACAGAAGTCAGGCTAATAGGTCTGTACTGATTCCAATTAAGGCAAACAGTAGTTTTGGGGATGAGGACATAGCTGGAGGAAGCCAAGTAATTGAGGAGAGGGGTACCACTGAAGAAACTTTGGGCAGCATTATATATAGATATATTTAGAATAAAGAGAATTATTCGTCTCCCTAAGCATTAAAATTCAAAAAGATTGTTCAAAAAATTATGGAATAGGATCCTTGAACACAAAATGAAAATACAAACGCACCGAAAAGGGAAATTATCCATCCAATTACAACTCCACCCAAACAAAAAAGAGTATACCAAAACAAAAGTACACCTAAACATGTACAAGTATACCAATCCACAAAATATACCTCTGAATAAAAGAAAACACAAGGGCAGATGAAGTAAACAAAGTAAGAGATGTAGTCTAGACCAGAGACTGTAGGCCGAGCGAACCTTCCAATTGTTGCAATTTGAAGGATGTGTAGAATCTCGAGCATACATCCTCAGCATAGTAAAGTTACACCAAATATAGGGCATCAAAATAAGAGACCATAAAAGTTGAGCTCCAAATTGAATCCAAACCAAAATGTTCCAGCAGTGAGAGCGAAGCAATTGGAGCATAACAAATGCCACTCCAACCATCCAGAAAATGAAAACAGTCCTATGAGATGCACAACCAAAACCAAGCAAAAAAGTGAGCAAAAGCATAAGGCCATAACTAGAACCCCAAACCCTAAAGATGCCTCAGGGTCAAAGCTGAAACCCAGTATGCAAAAAAAGATGAAATAATTTTACCTTCTAATATAAGGAATATCAAGAATATCCTCATTTAAAAGTAAGTGTAAATGCGGTGGGGAAAACCCCCCCTAAAATCCTTTCCAATCCTTGCTTAGCAAGCCATTCTGCCGGGGAATTACATTCCCTATAAATGAAATGCATTTGAATAGACAAATTATGCTTTATGATGAGATCATGAATCCTGTTTAGCAAGCAAAGGACATTCCAGGTAGGATGGGTGCTCTTGTTAATCATAACTTTAGAATCATAAAGCATGCCATAAAGCAAGGCATTCAACCTCTAAGGGTGAAGAGGAAATAATAGGGGAGGCAAAAAATAGAGACAGTTTCCAGTCAAATTACAAAAAATACCACCAATTCCAGAACCATTTAAAGTCCAGCTCCCATCCACATTAAGCTTAACTAATTCGTCGGAGGTGGGTTCCCATCTGATTAAGGAGGCCATCCAACCCCTTAGAGAGGAGAAAGAGTGAATCTAGAAATGTTGAGAAGCTTCAAGAAAATAAGTAATAATGTAAGAGGTGGTGTTAACAAGAGTAGGAAGGAGTGTGTCGTACTTACGGGCATTTCTTGTAAACCAAAGGAACCACAATATCACTAGTGGAAAATATTTCAGTTTACAATCCTATAAAGGTGCAACCTTCCATATATATATACACACATATATATATAATATGATGGCCGCGACTGGCTCTCTAGGTGCTCTGCTAAGGTTTCTGCGACATGGCTAGTTAGAGCTCTTGCTGTGGTGGTGTTGTTACTCTCTACTGGCTATTTTCCTTCACTTCTTGCATTTTGTTTTCTATTTTCAGTAAGTTCTTAGAGTTTTACTTCTTCCCGGGTTTGCTGGTGTTTAAACTTTGTTGTTCCATTGAGTTTACACTCTATTGTTTCATTACTTGGAACCTCCTATTTTTTTAATGAGCCCTCTGTTTGCTTCTTTGCTGAGAAGCACAGAGCTAATTACACTCACATTGATGTTGAAAATAACTCCCATTGGACCAAGGCAACTTATGCTGGGGTGGTGGGTAAAGGGCTGAAAATATCTCAGGATGCTAAAATTCTGGTCTTTCCCCAATCCTTCCATGATGCTTCTGTGGGCAAAGAACCTTGCACTTTTATTAATCCTTTAGAAATCAAAGAGGGTAAGCCTACCATTTCTATAATGAGGAGGAGTTAACCTCTCTAAAGATAGACTGCAAGTTTATCCTCATTGGTAAATTCTAGCTTGGGCATCCCAAAATGGAATTAGTGAGAAAATTTTTTGAGAACTTCCCATTTACTGGTGCCTGACAGCTGAGGTTGGTGGATGGTAGGCATATCACGATAAAATTGGCCTTAGAGGAGGAATATGCTAGACTATTTGGTAAACAAACAGTAATATTGGATGGAATCCCTATGAAGATATTGAAGTGGACACCTACATTTGACCCCAGCAAAGACCCCCTAATAGTTCCTATTTAGTTTAAATTTCCCGGACTCCCACTGCCTTTTTTCAATCACAAAGTTCTGTTTAACATTGGTCTTGCTCTGGGAAGACCATTAAAGATGGACTTCCCTACATACAATCTCTCTAGACCATCTATTACAAGAATTCTTATGGAGAGGGACATTACACACCCTGAGGTAGAGGAAATTTGGATTGGATCTAGAAATGAAGGACATTGGCAAAAAATAGTTATGGAAAAAAAATTATATTACTGCCCCCATTGGGCATACAATTAATAGATGTTATAGGCTACACCCTACCAATAAGAAAAAAGCTATTAACAGTACTGTAAATGGCACTGCTTCCACAGCTGTCCCTATTGTTGTCCCTCCTGCTCAGATGGGACCACAACTTTAATTAAATCGAATTATTGAAGCATCATCCAGTAAGAAACAACTTCTTATAGAACTACTCAAGTCTACCCCAACACCTACACCTACTGTAGGAACTGATAAAGGAGAATGCATCATTGTTGTTCCTGCCCCACCAAGTATATTTCCTTAAAAACATATGGGTGTAACTTCAACCACCCCAAAGGAATCTTTGGTTCCAACTGAAGATCTAATGGTGGAAATGAATCAAGAATTGAAAAGAGATTGGCAAGTTTAGAAAGAGAAAAAAAAAAGAAACATACAGTGGAAGAAAAGAAGGTTTTAGCAGAAGAATTCAAGGAGGAATGCTCCCAGCCTCCTCTTAAATAGTCATCTATCCAGCTTAATAGGGGAAGGACTAGATCAAGGTCTCAGCATTCTCTTCACCCATCCTCTTTCTCATGATCAATTTTCTTTGTTGGAATGTAAGGGGTATTGCTCACCCTTCTTCCTTGAAAAGAATTTGTTATCTTAATAAAAAACACAAACTTTGGTGTATTGCTATTTTAGAACCTCTAGTTCATAAATATCCTCAACAGATCCTTTCTAAATTTATTGGATTCTCTCACTTTGCTAATCACAACAACAAGATCTGGATTCTTTGTAGACAGGAAATCAATTGGCAAGTTCTGATTGACCATTCTCAATTTGTACATTTCTCCTTCAACACTGGTGGGCATGCTGGATTTGCCACTTTTGTGTATGCTGGCTGCTCCAAAAATGACAGGAGAGATCTCTGGGCTTCCCTGCATGCTCTTAGTCAAAATATGGATTCCTATTGGCTTGTTGGTGGTGATTTTACTGCATTACTCATTCTGCAGAGAAAACTGGTGGCAGATCTCCAAATCTTGGTAAGATGGACTTATTTTCTGATAATATCTTAAAAGTAGTCCTTATTTACATTGGTTATAATGGGCTAGAGTTCACTTGGAAGAGGGGTGTTATATAGGAAAGGCTTGACAGGATTCTGGTTAATAACTATTGGTGTCAGTATTTTTTGCACACTGCAGTTACTCATCTTAGTCTTAGAGGATCTGATCGTAGACCCTTTCTTATATCTATTACTGCCTCTGAATCTTCCACATCTCCCTCTCCATTCAGATATCTCAACATGTGTTCTGATCATCTTTCTTTTCTCAACACTGTGGCAGGTGCTTGGCATTCTAATTTGAATTTAGATCGTTGGGCTAAGATGGTTTTTTTGAATGTAAAGGTTAGCAAACTACTGAAAGCATGGGGCTAGAATTCATTTGGGGATGCTTTTAAAGCTTTGGAAGCTATTGAAAAATAAGTGATTGAGTTGGAGAACTTAGCTCTGAGAGATGATGGGGAAAAGAACTACTGAAAGCATGGGGCTAGAATTCATTTGGGGATGTTTTTAAAGCTTTGGAAGCTGTTGAAAAAGAAGTGCTTGAGTTGGAGAACTTAGCTCTGAGAGATGATGAGGAAAAGAACACCTTATTGGCTGCCCAAGAGAACTTCTGAGGAAGAAAGCTTCTATTAGCCATATCAAAGATGGGGATAGGAACACTAAGTTTTACAATGCTTACATCAATTATAGAAGACAATGCAATACAATTCATAAGATTTAGAACTATAATGGAAATTGGATTTCTGATAATTTTTCCATTGCATTTGATGTTGTTTCTCATTTCCAGCAAATTTTAACTCAGTTAGACCTACAATAATCTTCCATTGAAAAATTTTATTCTACTAAGGAGATTAACCATAATTCCAAACTCAATCTGACATCTCCTCCCACTGAAGCTCAAATTTGGCAAGCCCTTCAAGGTATTGATAGTTCTAAAACTGCTGGGCTTGATGGGTTTACTAGTGATTTCTATAAAAAAATCTTGGGAAATCATTAAAAATGATGTGATTACTGTTGTTCAAAGTTTTTTTCAAGGTTCATCCATCCCCCATAACTTTAATGCCACCAGTATTGTGTTCATCCCCAAATTTTCTGTTCAAAAAACCTGAAATTACTTCAGGCCTATTAATCTCACTTTTGTCATCAACAAAATCATTAGCAAGATTATTGTAGGTAGACTTCAGCCCCATCTTAATCATATGGTGTGTGAAAACCAGTATGCTTTTGTCAAAGGCAGATCCATCACTAATAATGTACTCCTTGCTCAAGAGCTTCTGTTGGACCTGGATAGACAATACAGAAATGGCAACCTAATCTACAAATTGGATATCTTGGATATAAAAAAAGATTATGACACTATTTGTTGGGAGTTTATCTTGGAAGTTTTACTACTAAAGGTTTTCAAGCTGATTTTTGCAACCTCATTCACAGGTGGCTTTGAGATAACTCTCATTCTCTTCTCATCAATGGTCAATCTTGGGGTTCATTCACTGCCTCTAGAGGACTTAAACAAGGAGACCCCTTGTCTCCAACTATTTTTGTATTGGCACTTGATCACTTATCCAGAATGCTAAACAGAAGTCTACTCCCCTTCAACTATGCTAGGTACCATCACAATTCTAAAGTGCCCGTTTCTCATCTTATTTATGCAGATGATCTTATGGTGTTCTCTAGTGCTAACAAGAATGCAGTGAGGAAACTCATGAAGTGCTTACAGACCTTCCCAAGCCATTCTGGTTTATCTTTTTATTCAGATAAATGCAATATCTATTTCAATCAGCACACCTCAACTATGCAAAGAAAGTGGATTTTGGATTACAAAAAATTCAACAGTTCTACATTGTCTATTAAGTACCTTGGTGTCTAACTCATTAAAGGAAGGACTAAACAAAAATTGTTTGAGGATGTATTCGGAAAGATATCTGCCACAGTTTCGAGCTGGACTCATTCTTTTCTTTCAAATGAAGGTAGAATCACACTGTTGAAAAGCATACTTACAACCTTCCCCTCCTACATCCTCCAAATCACTAATATGAAGAAAGGCACCCAAATGCAACTGGAAAGGATGTTTAACATATTCCTTTGTTCTGGCCAAAGGCTACAACTTCATTAGGCTAGCTGGTAGAAATCAGCTAAACCAACTGTGGCTGGGGGAATTGGCTTTAAAGGACTTCAACACTTACAACAAGTCAACCAGTGCAAGATGTCGATCAAGCTTAGAGAACAAAAATCTCTTTGGGCTAAATTCATGCTGGGTAAATACTGTAAGAATTGCTATCCTAACATGGTGTTGGTGCTATTTTTTTGGTTGGAGGAGTTTCTCGCAAGAAGCTGTCGGTCACCGGAATTGAAATCCTGTCGCCCGCTTCGGAAGGACGTTTTAATTTACATAAATATTTAGTTTAGAAAAATATGAAATCAAACTAACCCAATATTTTTCATAGTATAAAGGAAAGAGCACTGTACCTCAAGTCCTGTAACTATCCTGAAGGATAAACACAAGACTTGAAGATGAGACTCAAACAAACAAATTAAGGAATTTATGACATCCATTTGGTCTGCAAAACCTTTGTATTTGCCGACAAGTTCCCCTATTTAATATAAAGGATTAAATAGGGTTTATATTAAGCTTGGTTTTTAAGTTGGGTTCGGACATGCTTCCTATAAGGGCAAGCACCTATAGTTAATTACATCTTAGATGACCAAAGTCACCTAAGAAGACTCTCGATAAAAATCAGGAAATATTATTTTTAAGGAGTTTTAAAGGGTAAGACCTTTCAATGAGATCGGATGTAGAGGTGTGAAAGGAGATTGGTTCACATTTGGAATATTTTTTTGTACAGTTCAAAGGTGGAAGAACTAGGGGATATCATAGATCCAAAGGAGAACCTCGTTGACTTCCCAAGCTATCCTAATGTTTGGCTTCAGTTTTGAGGAGAAATATTTAGGTGTTTGATCCTACCAATCTTATTAGTTAGGCAAGGAGAAATATTTAGGTGTTTTATCCTGCCAATTTTATTAGTTAGGGCTTACATTCGTGTGAAACGTTCACACAAATAGCCTAGAAGATGTGAGAATTTAGGTCGTGACAAATGAAAACCTTGGAATCCTACGACGAGTTAGGGCTTATATTGTATAGCAGGTCTATACAAAGGCCTAACGATAAGATGAGGATTTACATTGCATAAGCAAGCAACCTCAAAGTCCTATGGCTTTGATGTTTAAGTCTAAGGAAGGAAGATTAGTTTAGCTAGGGAAGACAGGTTTTGCTGTTGAAGATGGCCGTGTTGCCCACCGTGCTAGCTCCAAGCTCCTTGCCATTACGAGTTTGAGTTTTCAAGTGTGTCAAGTTATGATGTTAAATGAGGTGGCCCTATGGTTGAAGTTCTTTAAATTTTATGGGGGGCATGTTAAAGTTGATTAGAGCGACACCGGTTAGGATCCTACGTTTCCCTCATTTCGGCACCACTATTTTTTATTGGATTCAGTTAGTCCAAATGAAATTACTAAACTCAACTTAATGAGTTCCATAATTTCATCTAAACTGTGGGAAGCCTCATTAGCAACCGTAGGTTACATCCTCCGAGGAATTCTCGATCATCCGTTGGAGACGTCTTAATTTAGTTGAAGTTGAAGTTTTGTATGATTTTTGTGATTAAATTTTAAGTTGTTTTATGTTATGAATGTTGTGGCGGTGAATTTTATCTTAGTTGATTTTAGTTTTAGTTTTGGTTTTGGTTTTGTGGCTATCCTGATAATTTTAGATTTCATGCAGAATAACATCATTGTTGAGCATGCAAGTTTGCAGGTGTAAAAGTATAATATGAAAGTAAAAGAAAGACAACGCTGAAAATTGTAAAAGCGTACCTGACGAGACTTCTTGTTCCATCACTTGAAACTCAAAAGATATGTTAAGGCAGTTTATATGAGATAGGGAAGTAAGATTTTGACGACTTATCTAATCCTTTGTCATATCTTGGTGGGTCCTTAAGAGTGTAGTTAAGGATGATGTTGCTAAGCAAAACATACTAAGTTGAGTAGAACTCTGAGGTATCCAACAAATCTAGAGAAAGAAGCAGGTCTGTGCTACTCTCTCACTGCCTGGTGGAAAATCCTGAGTTCTTTTAAACATGTTATGTTGCTTAATAATTCATCTTTTAAAATACCCTAATGCTCAATGAACATTGATGTCTCAATTATCCCTACGAGTAAGGTAATTATCATCTGTAATTTAATTATGAAAATTATATGGGTGAAGACTCTTAAAGAGGCAAGTTAGTGATATTGGAACACTTAACAAAATTTTGGTTATAATTGGGCTTGTAGTGTTTAAAAGATAAAGTTTACTTTTCTAAACCTTATTTAAATGAAACTTAATTTAGCCTAAGTCACTACTAAGCCCTTAAGACCTACGTGAGTGTCTTAATTAGCTTTGGAAAGATAAAGCATTAGGTGATCATAATTCACGATTTGAATTTCATTTAAAAATCAAAATAGGGGTAATAAATTGATTTGAATTTCATTTGTTAAATCCGCTTCTAACTTGCATCACAAAATCCTAAACATGAATTCTACTCATTACAAAAGAAAAGTATAATGAAAATAATGGCATAATCTTCTCATAGCATTATTTCCAAACAAGAAGAGATAGTAAGAGAAGCCCATCACAAAGCACGAAGAAAACACAACGGAAACTTCATTTAACCAAAGCAAATTACTAGATAAGTGTTTACAAAAATCAAAAGATATTGAAGAATACAATACTTAGCTTTTTCCCTTTGAAAGAAAGATGAATATCTCTCCCGCCGATCCATGCAATGCTAGAACTCCTCAAAAATTCTCTCAAAATATACTCTCCAATCTCTCCAAAAGGATAGAAATCTACATTTCTACTCCCCATTCTAAAATTCTAAACTTTCTCCACACTTTTCCTAACATTCCTATCACAAAAACCCTCTTTTTTTAACCTAAATTTTTACCTAAATTTGTTCTTTTAAAGTGTAGGGATGAAGTTTGAAGAGTTTCCATAAGAGTCCTTTCAAAAAACGTCCAAATAGGTTGAATTTCGGCCCAAAACTGCCAAATGTCGGTCCATAGTCGTCCCAGGCACCGTCGATGGGATTGAGGGTACTATCGGTGAGCTTTTCTATCATTTTTTGGTCTTCTTGGGTAAATCTCACGGTCGGCGCCATTTTGGGCGTCGTGGGCGAGCAGACTGTGCAGCTCCACCGTTTCGCTCCTTTTGGCTTCGTTTTAGCTCCGTTTCGCCCCATTTCAGTTGCGTTGTGTTCCTAACAGATAGCCCTACAAAATATGCATGAAAAAAACCTTCCCTTAAAGTTCAATCTCATTAAAAAATATGCAAGAATTGTAAAAGAGATTAAGCATTGAAAGACTTATCTAAAGATGAGAGGACAAAATTTCATTTTATGTTCGTTTTTGCTTCAAATTGCACCGTTTTTGCATCTTTTTGCTCCAATGACCATAATTCATCATATATGTAACAAAACATAAAAAATACCTTTCTTTAAAGTACAATATCATCAAAAATAGTGTAAAAAAGGTATGAAAATCTCAACATATTTTTCTTTGGTCACTCTCTCCTAGGGGTAGTTTGACTAATTCTCTTCCTGGTATTATCGACACTATCCTCGCAATGTAGATAGCATTGCTTAGGACAGGCCCATCAGAGCCTTCTTTTGCAGGTGTTTTTCCTTACCATCGAGTGTGTGCTTTGGGGCCACAAACTCTTTGAGATTTCTATCTTAAATCAACTCGTCAAATAAGGTACGAAGGTGCCTACACTTGTTTTTCCATGGCCTTTATAGTACTTACAGATCTTGTTGGTGTTCTAAAGGAAGGCTTCAATCTTCATCAACAGAGCCTTTTAGAAGTATTTCTTCTTTTGAATAGCTTCCACCAATCCTATCATGAAAACCCTCAACTGAGTGATCCTCAGTGTTCTCCAATTGCTACAAAAGGCCAAGTTGGGCATTTCAAGTGCAATTGGGTAGAGAACCATTTTGAATGAGTCATGGACCAATGAAATCTCCATTTTGGGTCCCCATATATTGGTCTTAGACAGGGTATTGTGAGGGTATTGTATATCTTAGCTCCAAACCAAGACTTAGGGTCAATCCTAAGGCCAAGTAGCCCTATAGGAACTCTCCTTGAGTTCCCTCATAATTATCTTACCTACTAAGTGCTAGAGGTTAGGACCAATATGTGGAACTTCAAGTTGAGTAAATAGAAGAGTTTTGAGTTTCTAATGGTGAGGGTACCTTCTCTAGTTTTCTAAGACTAGTCAGTAGGAAAGTCCTATGGCTAGACTTAGACTACTATAGAAATTTCTAGACCTCAACCAAAAGTGAGGTCAACACCAGATTCTTAACACTTTAAAATATAGTTTTCTTTACTTTAAATAGTTAACTATAGTGTTATTCTCTTAAACTAAATATCTTAATCCACAAAATTAATTTTCTCAACAAAAATATTCCTTTAAATCCACCATAATATTTAAATATCTACAAAATATAGTTGCTTGAATTTAATTCACTACAATAAATCATATTAATAATTTTTGAAAATATTTAAACAAAGAACATCTAATAGTTGATCTTTTTCTTCCCTCCCCCAAACTTAAATTTTTCAATATGAAATGATACAGGTGGAAAGAAAAATTCTAAATATAAATTATATCTCAGTATTTTAGGCATTTTCATCATTCTGAAATTTTGCAGCCCTTCTCCAAATTTCTACTTCACCTGGTCTATAACATTAGAAGCTTTTTATACATATAAATCATTAGAGAATTTGCTGGGTGATGAAATTTTGAAATAAGTACAAAAACTACTTTTATACAAACACAATATTTTGCTAACACATCCACAATACTAAACAAAACAATTACAATGAAAGGAAAAGTAATTAAATCTACTAGCTACTGCAACATCCTATCAAATTTATATACATGCAAAATCAGGATGGAATGACATCAGGAGTAAGTAAATTAAGCCTAAAACATGCTTGCAATAATATTAAACTAAAAGGAAGTATATTTAATTTAAAATTTCATTTTTCTTCTTACCCCAAGCTTGATTTTTACCATGTATAACATTTAGTATAGAAAATATAAGTAGGAATAAAAAACAGTTTGGAAATTCTATCTACCACAAATTTCTATCAAAAACATCTACAAATATTTATTAGGATAGAAAACATGTAATAGAAAGTAAATCTAAACTAAACATGCTAGATTGAAATTAACTAAACAAAATTCTAGTTAGCATGACATGTATCAACATTGAAATATAAAAATGTTCTTCAATTCTTATAAATTGTAACACAAACACAAAAACAAACATATAAATAAGATAAATGAGGTCAATTCTTTCTCCATCTCATCGCATCTCACTAACTTACTTCCAATTTCTAACAGAATCCCTACACAAATATATTGGGTTCTTATAAATGATTTTATAGATTCTATTCCGAAGGATAAGTTTATCCCTGATATACTGGTTCTCGATATATTGGTTCTTGAGTAGGTTCGTGACTCCTATCAAATGAAAACAAAGTCCATAGATGGAACTATCACTGCTAAAATTCATAATGTCTCTTATAAATCTCAAGTTCGAGTGAGACTCGAGTTGTAGTGGACTCGTCAATCCAACTACTACAAGATAATATACAAGTCTAACCATAATAAGAATTTAATGAATCATCTCCCTCATGAGACACAAAAAGCAAATCAAAACACTAACAATCTATACATCTACCAAACATCAAGCAGACAGATCAATCCACACTAAAGCAAACACAATATCACTCCAACACTAACAATCATGACTCTTAAGCATACTAAATCAAACCACATAGATAACTATGGGTTTCCTCTCATAAAGTGCTTGATTTAACATCGCTAGCCCAACAAATGATTCCACCTGGATCAAAATTCCAATTAAGTAATCATTGATCAATAGCCCAATTTTTTCCAAATCTAGGGATTCCTATAAAGTCCTTAAATTTAAATTTTTCCTTCAGCTCTTCCTTTTGATATTGATTCATATCCTTGTTCCTCATATTTCATTCTAGATCCAATATTCTTCTAGTAATTTTCTCAATTTGCATATTAATATCATCCTTGAAATTTATAAGAAATGGATCTTTATATGATACTTCATGATCTCCCAAATTTTGGATCAGATTCTCTCTAGATAATTCATATTCTAGATCAATATCTTCTATGTTACTCTTCTGTTTCAAATTATCTTCCAATTCTTCAGGAATTTCTTCCATTTTTCTTTCAATTTCTTTGTCCTTATCTCTCAACTCAAAGCTCTTTTGAAACAAATCCTCAAATTCTCTTCTAAATATCAGTTCAATAATTTTAAACTGCTCATAGTTCATTTCCTTAGGATTTATCTCAGAGTCACTAGGTAAAATCTCTGGGGGAGTAACTGTTAATTGCATTAATAATCTATCCCAACATCAGAATCTCATTCATTTTGTTTGTATACCATGGAATATGCCATTCAGTGACTTTGAATAACTCTTTCATAGGAGATCTTTTACTGATTTCATCATTTAATTCATGTTCGTTTTGTGATTGAGTCGAATATAAAGATATAGAGACTGGTGGTGTATATGAATTCACCAAATAGGTAGGCTTTAAAATTGTATGAGGTAAATTCATTTTAAGGTCATGAGATTTTTCAGCAGATGGAATTAAAAGTTTACTATTTTTGGTAACATCCATCATTTCACATCTCACCTGAACATACATACAGTCTTCTTTAAACAACATTTTAGACTCACCATGAAAGCTCATTTCGATCTCATCTGTTAACTTACTCTCAAAAC
>NW_018250745.1:0-507 GCF_001263595.1 Phalaenopsis equestris | reverse complement strand
CTTCAGCGAAAGGAATATTTATCGTAATCTTCTTAAGTACGTCCATGAACTTTGAATATTTTTTATCCAACTCATGTTGTCTAAGTCTTTGAGGAAATGGAGGTGGTGGTCTTTCCAAACTAATTTTAGTTGGAGATATTAATTTTTTTCAGATCCTTAGAAACATGTTCTTCAGGTCTTTTAGTTTCCTTTGTTCTCTTACAACATCTTTCTCTTTTCTAACCACATTATCTATCTCTCTTCCACTTTTTAATTAGACAGCTTCTACTTGTTCATTAGTGTTCTCTTTAGGATTGATCTCAATGTTGCTAGAAAGTGTTCCTTGGGGTCTATTGCTAAGTGAATTAGCAATTTGTCCCAGTTGGTTCTCTATGTTTCTAATTGCAGCATTTTGACTTTGCAATTGATTTCCCATTTGCAATACCACTTCTTCCATAGACATCTTCTTATTCTCAAATTTTTTATCATTTTTAGAGTTCGGTGGATATAAAGGTCTATAGTTTGTGT
>NW_018250744.1:40785-43706 GCF_001263595.1 Phalaenopsis equestris | reverse complement strand
TCCTGACTATGTCCATGAAGTGATGGTAAAGTAGCAGCGGTCTTTTTAATACTCTCGTACTCGTTAGTGTCCATTAAATGATGGAACCTACTCCCTTGTAGAAGTGGATATATCTCCGATAATCCTGACTCATCCTGGTGAGGATCTTCATCAATAGCCACCTCTTCAGGAGTCTGGGCTTTAGTAGCCCTCTGAACCTTCCTATTGCAGTTTCACCTTTGGGTTTGGATTAATGGTGCAGTCCTTGAACTTGATCTGATTTCAAAAATTGAGGGCAAGACAACTAACCCTTTAGTGGGGTCTTCAACGAACATAACTTCCTTCCCCTTAGTAGAAGCGGGGAGAACTAACTTGGTAGGTGTCTAGGCGGCAGTAGTCTTGACCCTCTTACAAGAAGGAAAATCCTGATGGCAGTTAAAGTTAAGCTTGGCAGACGGCTCCTGAACCTTTCGAGCGGTGACTTTCAATACAATGAATGGGGCTTTTCTAAGAACAACCTCAAGATCTTCAAATCTTGCTCTGAACTTGATGGTGGGAGTGACATTGCGGGTGTCACGGTTCGTCGGCAGGTCGCAGGAAAAAGTTAGTGTTGGGCACGCCATTGCAGCAACTTTTTTTAAAAAAAGAAAGCTCTAGGTTATCTACTTGGCCAATACCTCGTAATCTTAGTGCGAGCACTAAAAATTAACGATGGTTGATCTATAGACCAGGTGAGTCTTTATTTAATTGGTGGATATTAAAAAAATTCTAGTAAACTTAGTTTGAAAGTATAAAGATTTAATTAATCTAAGGAAATTTGAAAGAGCGCGCGCAGCACGATACAATTTGATTTAATTTGCTGAGTAGCAAATCAGACTTGAAAGAGAGATGTGAAGTGTTATGGACCCAATGCGGGACTAACTTTACAACACACAATGCCTAGGTGGAACTAATCCACCAACACACTTATTGGGGGTCCAACACCACACAAATATTAAGAGTTCTAATGAACTCCTGAACTTCTCTGTTCAAAGGTGGTTGAACAGACGGTACTTAAGTTTGAAGGAGTTGACTGTACTCACCCAAGAATGAAATAGGTGAAGCATGTCAACGGAAGAAGGGTATTCTAGTCCATAAGGGACATGAATGCATTACCGATGTATGAAGATAATATTTCCTAATTTAAATGGAGAGAGAAGCTAGTCCCCAACAGAGTCGCCAGAAGCTTTTAACAATATTTTTGGTAGAGGAGTTGCCCGTTGGAAGCTATCGGCTACCGGAATTGAAATCCCGTTGCCCACTTCGGAAAGACATTTAAATTACATTTATATAAGTTTAGAAAAATATGAAATCAAATTCACTCGATATTTTTCAAAGTTTAAATGAAAGAGCGTTATATCTCAAATCTAGTATTTATCCCAAAGGATAAATGATCCCCGATAACTGCTTATATGCAACAATATAATAACAATTCTTATTATATTCTTCACTTATATTTCCTTATTCCAAAATAAAACAAAAAACTTGATCCCAAAGAAAAATAAGAATTTAACGTTTAATTTATTTTAGGTTACTACGCAAGTATACGTATCGTTATCAAGTAATATAGGACTTTTTGATTAAGACCTGAATATCAAACCCACAGGGAAGACATGCAATATGCACATTTTGGAAAACTTTTTTATTTTTAAAAAGACAATTATTTAAACTAAAGACATTTTTGCAGTAAAGAAAGTTTAAATATTTTTGGTAATTTTAATATTTTGAAAAAAAAAGGACAAAGTTAAAAAGATAACTTGAGTTTTTGTAGAAGAATAACACTAAATATGAAAATATCTTTCTCCTCATCATGAATCAGTAATAAGTAGAGGAACTCTGTTGTGGAATTTTGCATTTTGTGTTGTGTCAAATAGGAGCAATAATATTCTTTACCCTTACTAGAGATGCTATAAGGAACATTGGCTAATTTAAAGTTTGAATAGTTCTGAAGAATGACTAGGGAGGGAAGATACTAGCTCTCACTCTAGAGTTCTCTCGATCCCCTCCTGGGGGCTAACATCTCATATCAGAACCTAAAACAATAACCTAAAACAACCTAAAACAATAAACTAAGTTGGGGGCTTTAACCAGTCACTTTAAAGTCCTCTAACTCTACACCCTTTAATGAGTATTTCCCTATTTATTTGCACTGATTCATATGAACTACATTCTTATTCATACAACCTCATGTGATTCTCTTAATTTGTTGACTGAGACAGTACCAGCCCAGCTCTTACATGTTCTCACAACAAATTTTAGCATCTGGATTGACCAAATCAAGAATTAAATGAAGTACATGGATTTAAATCATCACAACTTCTTCCAACATTAAAGATCAATACTCTCCACAACTTCCATCCAACACTTAATTACTTATAATTTTAAGAAGAAAGATAAAGAAAACTACTCAGAATTCATGGAGAAAACAAAATCACACTTTAGTTTAAAAGTAGAAATCATTAATCATTTAAGTAGAAATCATTTTCAAACCAACAACAAGTCTCAATTAAATCCAAAAGTAGTCTAAAACCAAAGATGAAAACTTATCTCAAGTCCTCCACCAAACTCTTGAAGTTCCTTTGAA
This sequence comes from Phalaenopsis equestris, assembly GCF_001263595.1. Taxonomy (NCBI): domain Eukaryota; kingdom Viridiplantae; phylum Streptophyta; class Magnoliopsida; order Asparagales; family Orchidaceae; genus Phalaenopsis; species Phalaenopsis equestris. Next base: position 41,104 of record NW_018250744.1, on the reverse strand, counting down.
TCCTCCACCAAACTCTTGAAGTTTTACAACACTCTCAATCTTTTACAACACTCTCAATATAAAACTAAAATAAAGAAAGATAAATATGTGGTGCCTGAAAATCTCCCCAACTAACTCTCCAATTTTTGAACTTTCAACACTTTCCCAGTAATTTCAGGACCTCTTTCATCTTCATTCTTTTATAATTCTCCAAAAGGTGTCTTGGTATCTCTTCGAAATGTGTCTTGATTCGATGCATTTCCTCAAGAGTGCATCCTTTCACAATGATTTTCGGCTATGGTGGGTATAAACACCCATTAAGCCAATATGTGCCTTAAAA
>NW_018250744.1:18836-40559 GCF_001263595.1 Phalaenopsis equestris | reverse complement strand
CTTCCATTAAAGTGCAATATCTCAAAAATAGGTATAAAAAAGTGTCTAAAAATACTATATATTTTAGGCGTATCAAAATCCCCAAAACTTAATTTGTTACTTGTCCTAAAGTGACACTTCAATCTTTAAAAACTAAATATCTTTAAAAATTTAATCTTTAAAAAGTAAATATGTATGATATTTATATGAGTTTTTTTAGGAGTTAATAAAATTTAGATTTAGAAATGTAGTCCTCCAATTTAGAAAAAATATTTAGTAAATGAGGCCAACATAAAGTTTAGAAATTTTTAATGTTAAGAAAGATGAAAATATGAGTTTCTATCTAATTCAAAAATATTATAAATATTCCAAATTTAGAAGAAGCAAAGCATTCATGCAACATTATTCTCCACTTAAAAAATTTTATTAAGATTAATTTTATTTACTATATTATATCTATAAGCTTAAGATTTTCTCAAGTCTTATACTTTTAAAAGATCAAATGTAGAACCAATTTTTGATTAGAGACTAATCCAACTTCTCCTCCCTTATATTTTTTTACTTTTTCTTTTTCTTATATTTTTTTTCTTCTCTTTTTTTTTTTTCTTTTTTTCTTTTTCTTTTCTTTTCTTTTTAGGCAAGGATTACTATATTTGGACAAGCCTTTAATAATTTTGAATTCTACTTTTGCTTTCTTAAAGCAAAGTCTTGATACAAAACTTTTACTTATAAAGATAATAATAGCTTTGAAATTTATTTTTAATAAAAGAAATTTAAGTATTAAAAATAAAAGTCTAAATTTCTAAAATTTTCAAAAATACAATGTTTCTTACTAAAGATAGTTACTTATATTAATCACTTTCTAAACTAAAAACTTTTAACTTAAAGTTTTTCTTCATTAATCAAAATTTCAAATAAATTCTCTTACTCGTTTCTAAAATCAAATTTTACTTCCCTAATATAACTTCATATACATGATCAATTTTTCTTATAAAATGAAATTCTCTTGTTGTTCATTTGAGAACAAAAAAAATTAAAGTTTTGAAAATATTTTTCGTCCAACCCAAACTTAAATTTTTATCACATTAAACAATTTAGCATCAAATTTATATAAGCAGACGTATTTATAAGAGGAATCAAATAAAAATAACATGCTTACAGGAATTTTTATACATTAATGATATAAGTATAAAACTAAAAACAGGGGTAAAATTAATTTTGATCAAATTTTCTAATTCAACATGTAGAGATTAACATGTAGAGATTAAATAGACTTCTAAACAATGGGTATAAACATAAAAGTAAACTAACACACTAACTTGAATTCACAACCTCAACATAAAAACAAACTCACAAACATGCTAAAAGAATAATACAGGGCAGCAGTTTTTGAAATTTAATATTTAAGACCTAAGTTAGCAAGATTTTCAACTTTCAACTTTACAAAAGCACAACAGATATAGAATTTAGTTAAGTTCTAAACTAACTAAATCATAAAACTTACAACCGTTACTAAGAAATTTAAAACAAACTACTAACTAACACAAACATTACTATACAATTAAAAAGACAAGTCTCACACATCACAATATCTAAATAAGTAAACAAACATGTATCAAGTCCAAAACATGAAAACACATCACATCACAATTCTTACTTAAACATAAAAGTCCAAACCACATCACATAGTTCAAATTAACACACAAACGCAAATGTAGTAAGCCCAGAACAAAAAGTTCATATCATATCACAATCATAAAATAAATCTCTCAGTTCTACTCCTCATCCTCTGAATCAACGCTATCCCAAACTTTTACAGGCTCATAATCAAGGTATCTAAGATATAGAGGAAATTTCACTCCTTGGTTACCCCTAATGAGGCTCTCCAAATATGAGTGAAATTTCTCTTCATACACACTTTTTCTTCTATTATACCTATCAGTATGATCTGCAAAACTCTTTAAAATTTGTACCCTATCAGCGGTAAAATTAACATTGTCCATTATCCTCTGTAATAATTGATCTTGGGTCTCAGTAGACTCACCTCTAGATGTAGAAGCACGTGAGATGGTCTAGATGTATAAGTAGCAGACGTCTCCATTCCATAACCATAGAAAATCCTCCTCTCTAGTTAAAAATAGAATGCTCAGAATATGTCTTCACATTCACCTTAGTGATGGGCTATAGAGGTAACAACACTTCCTTTCCTCCCAGCTATCATATTTAATCATATTTAACTCCAGCCTGCTGACATAAAGAAAAGATCAAGGAAGAAATCTCTGACCTGCAGTAGTAATGGCAATGATAGAACTGATGAAAGTCTGACAAATCAAAGCTCCTATGTTGATGAGCTTTCCTTCCTGGATACAATATTTTAATGTCGCTCTCTAATGTCGCTCTCTTTCTGGTCATTTCACTGAGATGATTTGTTGGTAGCAGTCAAGCGGAAATAAAATAGCGTCAGGCCTTTGAAGGTGCACATAACTTTGAAGTTTTGAAGTTGACTCTCCTCTCATTAGTGATCTTCCAAAGTCCTCTCCCAATAGTCAAGTAAGAAGAAATCTCGTCTAACTCTGCTTCAGTCGGACTATAATTTGCATAAAAACATAACGTATCAGGTGGCAGATGATAAAACAAGTTGATTACCTCAGCTAAAAAAGGTACCAACTTTCCTCGAACCATGACTCTGTTGTCTTCAGCCTCAGGGAGGTTTGCATAGAACTCTTTAACAAAAAAAATAACCGCCACAGCAGAGAAACAACAGAATCATTCCCACTGTCAGTGAACGATCAAATCCTCTACGTCTCCATATGGATTCCTAAAACACCACTCTTGAATCAGTTTCCATGATTGCAACGCATCACTGTACCGATCATGAGCCTTCAAACTAACAAATTTACTTGAATCAAAAGGGCTCTTTCCTTTGCTCCTCTTCATTCTTGGTGCCATTCTACAAATTTTATAAATTCCAAAAATAACTTTAAAAATCAAGTCTAAATTACTAAACAAAACTTCCAAAGTATAATATACACTTCCCATGCAATTTCCATAGATTTTTTCTCATTTTTCACCATGAATCGTGAATTTTTGAATTTCTCCAAATGTGCTCAAAATACATAGTAAAAATCTAAAATTTTTACATATTAGTAAAGCTCTTACCTCAAGGAACTTGGATCTATCAAATTTCACTTGATTCCACTAAGAAATCTTTACTTTATATGTGCCCTAGCCTTCCAAAATCATGATTTTAAGAGGTTGAAGGTGATGGGAGGCGTAAAAATGGTGATTTTCAGGCCAAAATTTCACTTTTAATAGTTCGTGAATTGGCTCTTAAGCGCTGGTAAGTGGCACTTAGGCGTCTGCCTCACGGGTTGGCTCGCGCTTAAGCACGAGATGTGGCGCTTAGGCTCCAGTGCATGACTTTCAAAATTTTCAAATTAAAGTAAAATGCACTGTTTGCCTAAGTAAACCACCCCTAAATGATGTCATAGAACTTAAATGACTATTTTCAACTTCCTATAACTCCCCTCTCTTTGAAAATTATCCATAATAACTATTTTCATTCGAGGCTAAAAATAGTACAAATTTTCAAACAAACTTATATTAATTCACAAACAAGTACAAATACCTTTAAACACTTAATTCTCACTCCAAACAATCTTGGATGAGAAAGTTTTTCTAAATATAAATACATAACAATCATTTCACAATTAACTCATATAAGAAGTCATAAATACTAAAAACAAGACTTAAACAGTAAACCACTTGAAACAACAACTTCTAGCAAACAAATTCTAACAATATCTTTAATTTCATTCTTCATTCGAAGGAACAGATTCCTGTCTTTCATTAGTATCTCCAGGAATATAGAGTTGATAAAGCAGACGGTGGTGACGAGCTTTGATATTATCTTCTTCAATCCACTTCTTCTTTATGAACATCGCCTTATCCGCTTCCTCTATATAACTTGTGTGGCTAAATTGTATCTTCAATTACCATCGAATATGCTCTAGATGTGCATGCAACTCAAGTACTTTGGTCTCCAATAAAGCCATAGTATTCTCCATTTTGTTGATCTTCTCTGATATCCCTTCAATACAAACTGCTAAGAAACCGTTATTCATTTCTTGTGCACTTTGACTAATGAACCTCTTCCTCATGGTTTCTTCCTTCCTTTTCAATTCCTTCTCCCATGAAGACATTTTGTCTAAATTTCACTTTCTCTTAGACTTTTAGGGCTAAACATGATCTCGGGTGAAATTACTTCACAAAACCCTTCTGTTTATAGGCATAAATCCTTCCAATAACTCCAGACACGTTTAGAAACTACCTTGACACGTTTTTACAAACTAATTGGAGGTGAAGCCTTCTCGAATATTAATTTTGCACATGTGTTTAAACTGCCTCGCTTAAGCGCCGGGTCTGGCCAGTGCACATTTTTTTCACTTAGTCAACTTAACATCCAAATTTTCATTATAATATGTCATGGACACTAAATAAAGTATTAAAATCTTACTAACACATAATAGTTTCAAAAATACTACCCCAATTTTCTTAATCACACACAAAACAACAATCAAAATAAAAACACTCTAATAACTATGGGTTGCCCCCCACAAAGCGCTTGGTTTTACCTCATCAGCCCGACGTAACCAGTGCTTATTCTGGTTTACCCAACATCATTCCATCATTAATTGTATGTCGACCCCTATAAAATAAGGTTTCAGTCTTTATCCATTAACTTTAAATATTTTCTCAAACTTAGGATCTTTAATATCCACAGCTCCATAAGGATAAACTTTTATTACAACAAATGGGTCCATCCACCTGGACTTAAAATTTTCTGAAAATAATGTTAACCTTGCATTATATAGCAAAACTTGTTGCCCTCGCTGAAAATGTTTAGTAAAAATACTTTGATCATGCCACATCTTCATCTTTTCTTTATAAATCTTGGCACTCTCATAAGATTCATTCGTTATCTCTTCAAGGTTGTTTAATTGCAATAACATTTTCTCACCAACATCTTTCAAATTATAATTGAATAATTGAACAATTGAACTCCTTAATCTCCCAATATGCTTTATGCTCAAGTTCAACTGGTATGTGACATGTTTTCCCAAATATTAGCTTATATGGGGACATTCCTCTAGGAGTTTTGTATGCAGTCCTATAAGCCCACAAAGCATAGTCAAGTTTGACTGTCCATTTTTGTTGGATTCACATATATTTTCAAAATTCTTTTAATTTCAAGATTGGATAATTCAACCAAACCACTTGTCTGAGGATGATAAGCGGTAGCAATCCTACAACTTATATGATATTTTTTTAATAACTTCTTCATTATGGCATTTCTGAAATGACTTCCCCCATCAGTAATGATAACTCTCGGCATCCCAAATCTATAAAATATGTTTGTTTTCATTAATTTTGCAACACTTTGAGCATCACATCGAGATAAAGGAACAGCTTCTATCCATTTGGATACATAGTCCCCTATTAACAAATTATATAAATTTTTGAAAGATGGTATAAGGTCCTATGAAATCTAATCCCCAAACATCAAATATTTCAACTTCTAGCATATAATTGAGGGGCATCTCATTTCTTCTAGAAATATTTCCTACTTGTTGACATATATCACAAGTTTTGATATAAGCATTAACATCTCTAAAAATTGTTGGCCGATAGAATCCATATTGTAAAATTTAGTAAGTTTTTTTTATCAACACCAAAATATACCTCAAAATCAGAATTATGATATTTTAAGATAATTTCATAAGTTTCTTCTAATGATACACATCTTTGAATAATTAGATCCTTTCCTTGTTTATATAAAAATGGGTCATCCCAAAAATAAGTCTTAGCTTCAGAAATAAATTTCCTCTTTTGTTGGTATGTCATTCAATAGGGTATAATATTGCTAACAATAAAGTTCACAATGTTGGCATACCATGGAACACACCACTCATTAATAGCGAATACTTTTTCATCTCCATTTGGAAAATCTTCATTAGTTTCTTTTTCAAAATAGAGTGGTTTTTCTAATTCAAGCCTGGACAAATGATCAGCAATTTAATTTTCAATCCCCTTTCATTCTGCTATTTCAAAATCAAAATTTTGCAAAAGAAGAATCCATCTTATAAGTCTAGGTTTAACATCCTTCTTTTTTATTAAGTACTTAATAGCAGAATGATCTGTATGCACTACACAATGAGTTCTAATTAAATATGATCTAAATTTATCAAAAGTATATACTATTGTTAATAACTCTTTTTTAGTTGCTGTATAATTGATATGAGTTTCATTAAGAGTTTTACTAGCATAGTAAATTACTTTGAGAATTTTATCATATCTTTGTTCTAAAACAGCCCCTATAGCATAAATACTAGCCTCACACATCAATTCAAAAGTTTCTCCCCAGTTTGGTGAAACTATAATTGGTACAGTGATTCATTTTTCTTTTAATAAATTAAAAGATTTTATGCATTCTTTATTAAAATTGAAAATTGCATCTTTCTCCAGTAAAATAATGGCTTGGAAATTTTTAAAATGTCTTTAATATATCGCCTGTAGAATCCAGCAAGTCATAAAAAACTCCTATATTCCCTAACATTTGTTGGATAAGGTAAATTAGCGATCACTTGAATTTTAGCAGGATCTACTTCCATACCATTTTCTGATATTTGATTACCTAACACAATTCCTCCTGCTACCATAAATTGGCATTTTTTTTCCAATTGAGGACTAAATTTGTTTCTTCGCAGCACTGATAAAATTTAGATGAATGCTCTAAACATGAGTCAAATGAAGTTTCAAACACTAAAAAATCATCCATGAATATTTCAATCTCTTTTTCAATTAAATCACAAAAAATTGTCATGATACATCTTTAAAATGTAACAAGGGCATTCATAAACCAAAGTGCATCCTTCTAACAGCAAAGGTACCATAAGAACTGGTAAAAGTTGTTTTCTCTTAATCCTCCGGAGATATTTATATTTTGTGATAACCAGTATATCCATCCGGAAAAGAAAAGTATTTATGCTCAGCTAGTATATCCAGCATTTGATCTAGAAAGGGTAATGAAAATTGATCTTTCCTAGTAGCAAGATTTAATTTTCTATAATCAATGCATATTTTACACCTTGTAACTTGTCTAGTAGGTATTAATTCTTTATGTTCATTCACAGTTATAGTTACTCCTTCTTTCTTAGGAATGCAATGAATTGGACTACCCCATGCACTATCTGAAATAGGGTAGATAATTCCAACATCTAACCACTTTAAAATTTCTTTCTTAACAACTTCTTTCATAACAGGATTTAGTCTCCTTTGAGGATCAGTCCTGGGTTTGCAGTTCTCTTCTATATGAATTCTATGCTTACAAATTGAAGGACTGATTCCTTTAATATCAGCAATTTTCCATCCAAAGGCTTTTTTATAATTTTTCAAAATTTTCATCAACCTTTCTTCTTCTTCCATCATTAATTTTGAGGAAATTATAACTGGTAAAGTAGAGAAATCTTTTAAAAAGGTATATTTTAAATGTTCAGGAAGTAACTTCAACTTACTGGAGGTTTTTTAATTGATAGACAAAAAGATGTATCTTCTTCTGTCATGTCCAAAACTTCAAAACTTTCTTGAATATAATTTGAATCCTCCTTTTATAACTCTTCATATTGATCTAATTCCTCTTCATGTTCATGTTCCAACTCTTTTAATTTAGATTTCTCTTCATGCATTGCTTTAAAATGACATTCACTTAAGTATCTTATAACATCCATCCTATAACATTCATCATCTTTATCTTTTGTAAGATATTTCATTGATCTTGAAATATTGAAAGTAACAGTTTGATCATTGACGCGCATTGTTAATTCCCCTTTCTGTACATCTATCATTATTCTTCTTGTGGCTAGGAAAGTTCTCCCCAAAATTATAGGTATCTCTTTATCTTCCTCCATATATAGCACAATGAAATCAATAGGAAAGATAAATTGATCCACATTCACTAGGAAATCTTCTATAACTCCTTTAGGTATGTTATAGAACGATCTGCTAACTGTCAAGTTAGAGTAGTAGGGGTATTTCTCCTAATCCCAATCTTTTAAATATAAATATTGATAGTCTTTTAAATATTGATAGTGACATAAGGTTAATGCTTGCACTTAAATCACATAAAGATTTCCTATAAAATTTGTCTCCTATTGCACATGGAATTGTAAAGCTACCAGGATCTTTTAGCTTTTCTGGAAGCTTTTTCTAATTTATAGCACTGTACTCTTCACTAAGTGTAACAGTCTCATTATCTTCAAAATTCCTTTTCTTGTTGAGAATATCCTTCATAAACTTTACATAGCTTGGCATTTATTCTAAGGCTTCAGCAAATGAAATATTAATTGTAAGCTTCTTAAATATTTCCATAAATTTTAAAAATTACTTATCCAACTTCTGCTGACAAAGCCTCTGAGGAAATGGAGGTGGTTGTTTTTTCAAATCAATTTCTAGTGGTGAAATAGGTCTTTTAGAATCATTTGGAGCATCCTCTTTTGATTCTTCAATTTTTTCTCTCGCTACTTCAATTTCTTTTTGAACCCTACCTTCCAACTCTCTTCTACTTTTAAGTTGAACAGCTTTTACTTGCTCTTTATTATGGTCTTTTAGATTTGATTCTATATTACTAGGAAGTGTTCCTAGGGATATGTTACTTAATGAATTTACTATTTGCCCAAGTTGATTCTCAATATTTTTAATTGTAGCTCCTTGACTTTGTAATTGATTTCCCATATTTCTAACACCACTTCTTCTATAGACAACTTCTTCTCCTTAAATTGTGTATTACTGTTGAAACCTGGAGGATAAGTAGATCTATATTTATTATTCCCTTGATTGTTCCAGTTTTCCAATAGTTTTATTTGGTTGTTCCCTCATTGCTGATTGTTACCACTCGAATTGTTGTTCTAGTTAAAGTTAGGATGGTTTTTCCAATTTGGGTTATAATAATTTGAATATGGGTTATTCTGCTTATTATTTATGGCATTCAAAATTTCTATTGATGCTTGAGAATCTACCATTTGGCCTAATGAATTCTCTTCAATCATGGAAATTGGTTGAGAAAAATTCATTCCAAACTGGTAATTGGTCTAACTTCCTTGAAATTATAGCAACTTGATTTGCTAACATGGTAAATGCATCAGTTTCATGAATATTGGCTCCTTTCTTAGGATTCACCCTCTCAAATGGCCATTAAAAATTATTGGTAGCAATTTCTTCAATTAAAGCATAAGCATCATGCAATGATTTTGAGATCAATGAACCACCAGCAGTGACATCAATAATTGATCTAAGAGATCCAACTAATCCATTATAAAAAGTTTGAATTATTAACCAACTTGGTATAACATGGTGTGGGCACTTTCTTAAGAGTTCTTTAAATCTTTCTCATGCTTCGTAAATAGATTCCCTTTCAGACTGATTAAAAGATATAATATCATTTCTAAGCTTTACAGTTTTTTATTGTGAAAAATATTTAAGAAGGAATTTTTGTGCTAAATCACCCCAAGTTCTGATAGATCTAGGTGCTAACGAATTCAACCACATCTTAGCTTTATCCCTTAATGAGAAAGGAAATAACCTAAGTCTTATGACATCATCTATTACACCATCGTATTTAAATGTAGGGCATAATTCTAGAAAATTGGTAAGATGTAAATTTGGATGTTTAGTTGGTGGTCCCCCAAACTGATTATTTGATACTATTTGGATAATAGTAGGTTTAAGCTCAAATGAATTAGCCACTATAGCAGTTTTTGAATACTGCAATGAAGTTCATCTACAATAGGGTTGGCATAATCTCTTAAAGGTATAAACTCTTGATGAATTTTAGCATTTTGATCATTTTGGTTTGCCATTTCTATAATTTTTTTGGATTTTTCAAGATTTTTAATTTTTTTTTGGTTTTTCTAATTTTTCTAACAATTCTTTCTAATTCACAATCGTAGGGCACTAGTACTTCAAAACCTGAACTACACATATACTAACATAAAGTAAAACTAAACACGCACAAAATAAAATACAATAACTTAAAGTTTAAATAAAAGTTTCTAAAAATAGAAATTTTCTTTTAAATCAATAGATTATTTATAATTTTCACTTCACCTCCCCAGCGACGGTGCCAAAATCTTGATCACTGATAACTGCTTATATGCAATAGTATAACAATAATTTTGATTATATTTTTCACTTAGATTTCCTTATTTCGCAACAAAACCAAAAACTTGATCCTTAAGAAAAATAAGAATTTAACTTTTAATTTATATTGGGATACTGTGCAAGTATACGTATCGTTATCAGTAATATAGGACTTTTTTTATTAAGACCTGAATGTCGAACCCATAGGGAAGATATGCAGTATACACTTTTTGGAAAACTTTCTAATTTTTAAAAAGATAATTATTTAAGCTAAGGACGTTTTTGCAGTAAATAAAGTTTAAATATTTTTGGTAATTTTAATATTTCAATAAAAGTAGGACAAACTTAAAAAGATAACTTGAGTTTTTGTAGAAGAAAAGCACTAAATATGAAAATATCTTTCTCCTTATCATGAATCAGTAATAAGTATAGAAATTTTGTTGTGAAAGTTTACATATTGTGTTGTGCTAAATTGGAGCAATAATATTCTTTACCCTTACTAGAGATGTTATAAAGAGCATTGGATAATTTAAAGTTTGAATAGTTCTGAAGACCGGTTAGGTAGGGAAGATACTAGCTCTCACTCTAGAGTTCCCTCGATTCCCTCCACCTGGGGGCTAACATCTCCTATCAGATTCTAAAACAATAAACCAAGTTGGGGGCTTCAACCTGTCACTTTAAAGTGCTTTATCTCTACACCATTCAATGAATATTTCCCTATTTATTTACACTCAATCTCCCTATTTATTTACTATTTATTTACACTCAATCATATGAACTACACTCTCATTCATACAACCTCATGTGATTTTTTCTAATTGTTGACTAAGAAAATACCAGCCCGGTTCTTACATGTTCTTACAAGAAATGTTAACATCTGGATTGGCCAAATCAAGAAGTAAATGAACTACATGGATTTAAATCATTACAACTTCTTTCAAAAAACTCAGAATCCATAGAGAAAATAAATTCATACTTTAGTTTAAAAGTAGAAATCATTATCAAACCAACAACAAGTCTTAATTAAAACCAAAAGTAGTCCAAAATAAAAGATAAAAACTTATCTCAAGTCCTCCACCAAACTCTTAAAGATTCTTTGAATTTCTTCTCTTTTACAACACTCTCAATATAAAATAAAAATAAAAAAAAGGATAAACATGTGGTGCCTGAAAATCTCTCCAACTAGCTCCCTAATTTTTGAACTTTCAAAACTTTCCTAGTAATTTCAAGACCTCTTTCAAAGTCCCAATCTTCATTCATTTATAATTCTCCAAAAGGTGCCTTGGTATCTCTTCAATATGTCTCTTGATTTGATGTATTTCCCCAAGAGATGCATCCTTTCGCAATAATTTTTGTCCATGGTGGTTGTAACCACCTATTAAGCGAATAGGTGCCTCAAAAACCTCTTTAAAATTCACAAAAAACTAAATTAACTCATCCAATAACTATCATTGGCCCTTAAGCGTGAGGCCTATGGCGCTTAGGCGCGGCCTTCTTTGTTTACCCGACGCGTAAGTGCAAGATCTTTGCCGGATCTGGCGCTTAGGTGCCAAAACTCTTTTGCACATTTTTCACCTATTTGCTCCAAATTTTTTCCTTTTTCACTCCATTAAGAATTTTTCACCTTTTTACCTTTATCTGAAAAAAAAACACTAAAATACCTTCCATTAAAGTGCAATATCTCAAAAATTGGTATAAAAATGTGTCTAAAAATACTATACATTTTAGGCGTATCAATAAACACAAAGACTTGAGGATGAGACTCGATCAAATAAATTAAGAAATAAATGACATTTGTTTGGTATGTAAAACCCTTTTTTTAGCTGAAAAGTTCCTCTATTTAATATGAAGAATTAAATAGAGTTTATATTAAGCTTGGTTTGGACAAGCTTCCTATAAGGGCAAACCCCTATAGTTAATTACATCTTAGATAGTCGAATTCACCTAAGAAAACTCTTTATAAAAATAAGAAAATATTATCTTCAAGGATTTTAAAAGGATAAGATTTCAACAAAATCAGACAAAGAGGTGTGAAAGGGGAATGACTCAAATTTGGAACATTTATTGTAGAATCCAAAGGAGGAAGAACTAAGGGATGTCATAGATCCAAAGGAGAACCTCGGTGACTTCCCAAGTTATCCTATGGTTTGACTTCAGTTTCAAGGAGAAATTATTTGAGTGTTTCATCCTGCCAATTTTATTTAATTAAGGCTTACATTTGTGCGGAACGATCAAACAAATAGGCTATAAGATGTGAGAATTTATGTTAATAATGATACTATTCGAAGAATCTTGAGGAGATGATTTCCCCCGATAATCTTAGGTTTTTTGTACTCCTAACTTGATCAAATTAATTAACCTATGAACTGCACCACTCTACATAATATTTCAAATAAAAATCCCCTATGGAACAAAATTTTTTTTGCATGATAATGTAAATTTTTTATGGATGAAAATTAAATTCAAAATGAAAATTTATAAAGGTCCACAGTTAATCACTTGGATTGAGGTTAGGACTGCCCTCTGTAGATTATCGAGTTGTTATCTCTCATTCAAGGTCGGGAAGCATAGAGTCTAGCTCTTAGCATCCACCTTTAGCATCGTCTTACTCTTAGTTCTAATCTTCTATATGTGATTACGGGTGTTGTTTTACTTTTTTGTGTTTTTTAACGACTTGTTTTCCAACTTTTCCTTATGGAATGCTCCTGTTTACTTTTCTGCAATTTAATTTAATTCCCTCCAAATATATTATGTTTTATGACGCTAACCATGTTGCTATAGCAGAGACCCAGGTTCACATTTATATTTTATGCATTGCAATTTTCCCTTTTACCTTATAGCTTTTTTTTACCTACATTTATTTACTTTACCTGCAAAACAAAAATAAAAACAAAAAAATGCAAAATTGAAGATAAGTTGAGGATTTATGTTGCATAAACAAACAACCTCAAAATCTAATGGCTTTGTTGTTTAATTCTAAGAAAAATTGGTTTAGCTGGGGAGGACATGTTTTGCTGTTGAAGATGGTCGTGCTGCCCACCATGCTAGCTCCAAGCTCCTCGTCGTGACAAGTTTAAGTTTTCTAGTGTGTCATGTTATAGTGTCAAATCAGTTGGCTCTATGGTTGTAGTCCTTTAAATTTTATGGGGGCATGTTAAAGTTGATTACAGTGACACTAGTTAGGATCCTACGGTTCCCTCATTCCAGTAACACTATTTGCTATTAGATTCACTTAGTCCAAATGATATTACTAAACTCAACTTAATGAGTTCCATAATTTCATTTAGACCGTGGGAAGCCTTGTTAGCAACCATAGGTTACCTCCTCCGAGGGATTCCCGATCATCCGATAGAGACGTCTTAATTTAGTTGTAATTGTTGTTTTGTGATGTTTTTTATTACAATTTGAGTTTTCTTATATTTTAAATGTTGTGGTGGTGAATTTTATCTTGAGTAATTTTAGTTATCTTGGTTGATTTTGATCTTGGTTGATTTTGGTTTTGGTTTTGGTTTTGATTTTGTGGCTACCCTAACAGTTTTAGTTTTCACGCATGGTGTCATTTTTATTTAGCATGCAAGTTTTATAAAAATACAGTGTGGAAAGTACAAGAAAAGACAGTACTGTAAACTGTAAAAGCGTACCTGGCAAGTCTTCTCATTCCACCACCTGAAAGGTCAGTACTTCCAAAGCATGTATACAATATTGCAAGAAGATTTAATTTGTAAGATTAGATAAAGGTTTAGCTATCAAACCCCAAGCTATGATTTTGTTGAATCTCGGAAGATCCTAGTGAATGATTCTAGGACAAAGCATGACAAGTCCAATTTGTCCATATGGATGTCCAATAAATTTCAAAATATTCAAGGTGTGACCCTAAATCATTTTGAACATCTCATGAAAAATTCCGAGTTCATTTTGAACTTATCATAATGCCCCAATAATCATCCGAGGTTGAAGTCTGACTACCTCATTACTCAATGAAAGTTTTAATTTAATTATCCTACGAATAGTAAACTCAATTGGTCAGTTGATGTTTTGGTTAAGAGTTATGTGAATGAGTGCCCCTGAGACAAGTCTTTAGTGGTGCCCGCAATTAAGGTTAGGCTTGCAGTGTTTAAAGATGTTAATCACCAATCATATCATTTTTTAAATCCAATCAACTTGAGTTTTGGAATCAAACCTAGGTCGCTACCAAGCCTTGGTAACCATGATAGGTTAAATGATATGTATAAAAAATTTTTCCTTTGGTTAATCCTAAATTTTGATTAAAGCACCAAAGTCTAAAGTGATTGTTTTGCCCTTAGGGCACTTCACCTCATAACTCACTAAACACAACCCAAATGACTTTGAGGCCTTGAAGTGTCATATTCATGAGGTAATTAAAGTATTAGAGGAGAAAATGTGGATTTCTCAAATTTTTTTATTTAATTTGATTATTTATTTAAATTAAGAAAATAAGATTTTCAAAAGATGATTTATTTAACTTCTCCAAATAAAGCTTTATTTATGAGAAAATTATTAAGGGTTTCTTTAGGTCAGAGAAATGCTTGGGTAAAATTTTATGATTTTTTTGAATTAAATTTATTATTATTATTATTATTTTAATTTATTTAAATTTTCATGATTTATTTAAGTAGAAAATGGTGTTTTAATTACAAAAATTATTTTTATATTTTTCTTAGGCTCCTCTCAGTTAATAAAACTCAGAGAATCAAATTTTGTATTTTTTTTATTTTTAATTTATTTATTACATTTTTTTAGTGAGAAAATAAAGAAAATTCATTTTTAAGCTTTTTAAAATTTATTTTGAACTTAGGAAAATTAGAAAAAAATATTTTAATGAGTCCCAAGTGATCAGAGAACAGTTAGGAATATTTTGAAATATTTTTTTTTTGTATTTTTAAAATTTTTTTTATTTTTAATTATTTAAAATTCAAAATGAGTCCTAAAAATTAAGTGTTTTATTAAAAGTGATTTTTATTTTACCTAAGTACCTCCGATCATAAGAAACTCAGAAAACCACTGTTTATAATTTTTCCAAGTGTATTTAATTTACTGTAATTATTTTTGTACAAAAATACAAGGTTTCTTAGAAAATCCACTTTAGTTCTTACACTAAGCCAAATAATTTGGAAATTTTTACAGTAGGTAGATATGATTTTTATAATCAATGTGAGGTTGTTTTTGTTAATTTTTAATATGTATTTAATTTACATAAATTTATACAATGTATTCACATTTAATATAGTATAGAAATTTATAAAATGATTCAAAGCATCACAACATTTTTCCTCGACTTTTCTGACCATAAGAAACTTACTAAAATTTTTCTCAAAATTTTCTCAGTAATATTTTGATTTATATAATTAAAATAAGCCAAAATGGTCACCTTGGCTTGAAAATTAGGATTATGAGCATAGAGATGCCCTTTGACCTTGGAAAAATTAGAGAACATCCCCTCTGTGATGATGAATAAACCTTAAAAATCTTAAGACATAGTGAACACTCCTTAGTGATGGAGAGTTAAAATACCTCAGAGGGTATTTAATTAATATAAGAATATATTTTTTGAAAATAATTTTTATTTTGATCCATATTATTCTCCTCTATTCACTGAGTAAGATGATATTTTTATTTTATTTTTGTGATTTTTCTACACAAAGATATCAATTTTTGAAGTTAGCTGATTTAATTAAATAAAATAACTCTATTTTCCTACTTAAACCACGCGACGCCAAGTAACCCTCGGCATCTCTGAAGTCTCCATGCAGTTGCTCCACATTTGGCACTGCCTTCTAAGTCAGCCCCACGCGGCCTGCGCTTTATGTTAGGATCTTCCGTCCGGATTCATTTCAACCCTCCATTTGAAGCACGCACCATCAGACGATCGTGAGTCTTCATCTCCGTCTGGTTCATCCCGAGAGCCGTCCACCTTCTAGGTTTAAGAAATCGAGCTACAAATAACCAAATTGACTCAGGTTTGATTCAATTGACTCATCTAGACTAGGAGAATATATCTATATGGTAAACAAGACATGAAATTAAATGTACATGAATGGAGAATCGAATGAAGCTCAGTAAGAGGGGAAGTTCTATATGTTTGCTCTGAGAAGGGAAGCTTCAATCAGAGGTGCTCAGCACATTCCTGAAGGTCCAAGGAGCTTAGGGATGGAGCCTCTGGTCGTGGTGAATTGTCTAGGGCAGACTTTGGTGAAGCTCGATTTCGAGTGTTGGACAAAGTTAAGGATAGAGGCTCTCTATGAGGGGGTTTTAATGGGGCTTCTTCTTCTCTCACTGTGGTGAAGGTTTGGGCAATTTTAATTTGATTTTAGTGCATTGTGAAGGTGTGGTGGAGTTTATAGTGTTTTTTGTCGGAATTGAGCTTAGAAATTTAGCTCCGTCGATGGGAATTAGGTCAGGGAGGTGGTTGGGTTGCACTAAGGTAGTCTCAAGGATGCTGTGGGAGCAAATTAGTAGGGTTTCCTTAAGAAATTTTTAGCACTTATATTTGGCCATGGAGGGGAGCTTTTATAGCCATGGCCAGAGAGTGAAGCTTAGGGGTTGGCCAAGGGTGCAAAAGCTTGTTGAGGTGGTGAGCTAAGCTGTGCAATTGGCCAATGGGAATTGGACAGCTCAGATGGGTCAATTGGGTGAGGATTTAAGTAAGGTGGCTCTCAATTTTGAGGTGCTCCAATTACTAGGCTGGCCGGCAATGGTAGGGGAAGTGCTTAGGTGGCTGAGGAACCTTAGAGGAATCTTTCACAAAAATTAATTTGGGCTCGTGTATGTTTTGGCAAAGATATCTCTGGCTTAAGAAATTTATGACACAAATCCCTTAATTTAGGGGACCTTTTTTGTCCATGGCTCATTTAGGGTGGGTTAATTGGGTTTATATTTGTTACTAGGACAAAAAAATTGGTTGTAGAAATATTGCCTTGATCAGTTTGACATGGCTAGGTTAATTTTGGTGCATGGGTCCAATGTGGGTCCAAATGGCCAAATATTGGGTTTGGGCTAAGCTAGCCATGACTTTGATCCCAATTAATTGATCACAATTGTGTAGATTATTGTAATGAAGAATTGTAATGAAGATTTTTTGTAATGAAGATTTTTGGTGAAGAGTTGAAATGATTTTGAGTTCAATTGGGGGGTTCAATTTGAAGGATTTTGGGATTTTGGTCAATTTGGGCATGTTGGGCTAGACATGGGTCTAGGATGCTCTATGTTTAGGATGAGTCCACATTGATTGTTGAAATTGGTTTATAGTAACATCATGAAGAGCTTTAAACATAAATTTGGTGTCAATTTTGGGGTTAGGGCAATCATTTTGGTGGAATTTGGAGGTTTGGCCAATTTTGGGCAAATTTGGGGATTTTGAACTTGGGTGAAAATTAAGTAAAATTTAGGCTTCACCAAGGCAAATTTAAGGTCAAATTTGATGTGTAGTATTTTTATGAAGAGCTTTCAACATAAATAGTGGCAAATTAAGTAGGCTATGGGGTTCAATTTGGTGGGATTAAGTCATAGGGCCAAAATTGGGGGTTTGACTTAGATCAAAATTAGGCTCAAATAATGGACTAATTAAGCTTGGATTTGGTTTATATTAGTCTTGTGGAAGGTTAATTTGAGTTTAGGATTGGAATTGAAGAAAATTGGGACCAAATTGATGGACATTTAGGGTAAATTTGGGGAAGTTGGTCCTTTAAAGGCAACTTGGGGGTTTTGGTCAAAATGGTCAAATTGGTCAAATTGGCCAAATTGGTCAAATTGGATTCAATTGGAGAGTTAAAATTGGTTTTAGAAACATTTAAAGTAATTTTGGAGGTTTTGGGAAAGTTTGGGGTGCCAAGGGCATTTTTGTAATTTTGGCAATTTTGGAGGGTAATTTTGGCAATTTTGGAGGTTTTGTAATTTTGGCAATTTTGGAGGGTATTTTGGTAATTTTTGAATTTTTTGGTGGTTTTAGGTAATTTGGGTGTTTTGAAAAGGTTTGAAATGATTTTTGGACAAAATTTTGGTATTTTGGGTGTATTTGGGAATTTTGGCCAAATTTAAGGTAATTTGGAGGATTTTGGGGTAAAATGCCAAGTTAAAATTTTTGGTAGAATTGGGGTGCCAACCACCCTATATGAGTTATGGACCAAGGGAAACCTTATTTGGGTCCTCTATGTACTAGTCTTGGTTAAAACCTAGCTTGGGCCGGTGGGTTTAGGAGACCATCTACGTGAGTCTCCCAAAGGATCAAGGGATCAAAGTCAAGAAATTTTGGGTTTATGGTTGTGAGTGATTGTGGGTGAGAGCGAGTGTAGGTGAGTGAACAAGCTCCAGACCAACACCTAGGGTTAACCCTAAGGTTAGGCAGTCCTAGGGGGACTCTCCTTGAGCTCCCTCATAGTGACCTCACCGACTAAGTGCTAGAGGTTATGACCAATATGTGGAACTTCAAGTTAAGAAAAGAAGAGGGTAGAATTTCTAATGGTGAGGGTTCCTTTTCTAGTTTTCGAGAAATTATCAATAGGAAAGTTCTATGGCTAGACCCTAGGCTACTAAAAAGGAAAAAAAACTAAACCTCAACCAAAAGTGAGGTCAACAAGTTCCCATGATGATTCCTGAAAACCCCTCCAATAAAAGCTCCCAACTTAGAAAAACTTCCATCTGTATTCATCATAACGAAAGGAAGTTGAGGGGACTTCCAACAGACTTCGATAACAACAACTAAGGGGGAACTAGCTAGACTTGGAATGGATCAAATGTTGGGAAATCCCTTGTGCTTCCTAAGCTTAATGAGGAAGGATATACAATGTATGACCAATTTGATCACAGTTATAGGTTGATCACCAAATTTGACTTGATTTCTGGCCATTCACAGAAACCAAGCAATAATCAGAGGGAAGGGCCCAAGCTCAACATCATGCAAGCTAATCCAGCAGGAGGAGGGGTGCCACCATTCCAAATTTAGAGTATCCAACATGAAGAGTTTGTATAGTCAAGTGAATTTCATCGATTTTGGGGTTAACATAGTCTCTTAATGGTCTAGGTTGATGTTCATTTTCCATGCATTGACTATTTAATTGTTCGACATTTTGTTAAGTTCCTTTTTTTTAAAATTTTTCTTATAGTTTGTTTTAATTCTGAATCGTAAGGTACTCATCCTTCGGATCCTAAATTTTGCATACATAAATACAAGTACCAATTCTAAAAATAAGCACTCACCCAAGAACGAAAATATTTTTTTTATTTCTTTTCTTTTCTTTTTATTATTTTTAAAATAAAATTTATAGTTCAAAAAAAACCTTTTAAGTAATTTACCGTAGCCTCCCCAGCATAGACACCAAAAACTTGATACAGATATTTTTGTTATGCGTTATAAATGTTTTTCAGCACCATAACACAAAAGATAGTTATACTAAAAAATATGCAAATTAACCACAATAAAATTTACTTCAATACAAGGTTTTCTCTTTTAAACTATCTAAAGTTGCGACTCCTAGTGAATTAAGGTGTTCCTAGTGAATTAAGGTGTTAAGGTGTACCTTCAATTTCAAATCATCACTAGGTTGCAAACACAAGTATACGTATCACTCATGTAATAAATGGCTCTAATGGAGTCTTGAGAATCTATCTCACAGAGAGGTTAAAATTTGTTTGTAAAATCACGCATAAGTACAATATTTAAACTATAGAAAAGTTAAGTAAGAAAACAGGTCAAAATTTGTTTAATGTCACTAAAGAAAAAAAGTTTATAACACTAATCTCTAAGCCTTAAAGCTAAATTTACTAAAAGTAAACTAGATTTTGTGATGAAGAGTTCAAATTTAAGAAAGCATCCATCCCCTTACAACGAGATTAATGTTAATGAATCATGAAATTGAAGAAAGTTGTATTCTGCCAAGTAGGAGCAATTATATTCATTATCCTTTTGACAATTGATAGAGAACATTGGTTAATCCAGTGTTTAGTCCCTAAATCTACAGTTAGGTTGAGAAGATACTGACTCTCACTCCAGAGTTCCTGTGTTCCCCTCGCCTGAGGACTAACACCTCTCTTTAGTTTCCAAACACTTGGACTAACTTGGCGATTTTTGTCTGCCACCCTAAAATTCTAATTCTATGCCCATTATTGACTATTTTCTTATTTATTTACGCTCAAATACATGGACTACATTCTCATCCATAAAATTGAATGTGACTCTTACTTTTTTGTGGAAAGTGTAGCCCTTACAGACCACATGTTTCATAACAAATTTTAACAATTAAATTGGTCAAATCAAAAATTAAATGAAGTTAGAAGTTTGAATCAACACAAATATGAAATTAAATATTCCACA
Organism: Phalaenopsis equestris; assembly: GCF_001263595.1. Taxonomy (NCBI): domain Eukaryota; kingdom Viridiplantae; phylum Streptophyta; class Magnoliopsida; order Asparagales; family Orchidaceae; genus Phalaenopsis; species Phalaenopsis equestris. The sequence continues at coordinate 20,059 of NW_018250744.1, read as the reverse complement.
AAAATCATGATTTTTCACATTACCATTTCTCTTTGTATGGAGAAGGATAAAGAAATCTACTCAAAATTCATGAGGAAGATACAACAAAACATGGATTTTATACAAAATAAAGCTTACAAACAAGAAATAAAAGCAAAACAAGTTAACTAGATCTCTTTGCCAAGAAAATTATTTGAAGTTCCTTTGAATCTCATTGTCCCTTTACAATAACACTCAAATCTCTTTTAGAAATGTAAGGAAGAAGGAATCTCTCACTTTCCCTCTTTTCTTACAACTCTCAGAGACACTTTAAACACTCTCCACCAACTTAAAACTCGTGCCCTACACCTTTATAATCAACACACACCACCTTTTCTGACATAACAACACTAATTTATAATGTAGGGATGAATTTCCTAAGAGTCTCCATAGGCACCTCTTCAAATCCGTCCAAATTCAATGCATTTGTGAAAATAACCATCTCTGGCACCTACGCACCTAGGTGTTCTCTTCTCTGTATTCTGGTAGTTAGGCACTAGTTCTGGCACCTACGTGCTACTTCAATTTATGGAAAATGCCACTTTTGACTCCAAATTTCATACTTTTTACATCCTTTAAGCTCCAGATCCCTAGACTTATTATAATTGAAAAAAAATGTGAAATTACATTTCTTTATAGAGCAATATAACCAAATATAAGCCTTAAATACATATGAAAAATTGAATATTTTTTTTTGTTGTATTAACATGTGTTGGGGCAGCAGCAACTTTTTCCTTCTTTCCAGAAGTGAAGTCTTGGCAAATGTTCAAATCAAATTTAGTGGATGGATCATGGACCTCTGCGGCAGTAACTTTCATGACAACGAACGAGGCCATGAAGATTACAACTTAGAACTCGTCGAACCTATATCTGAACTTAATTATGAGTGTTACGTTGCAGGCCTCTCAGCTTGTACGCATGGGATGACATTGTAGATGTCACAAAAAAAATTCTGAGGGTTAACAACTACCTATAACTCATAATTTTAGTTTTAGAACTAAAAATCAATGAAGGACATATAGTGAACTAGGAACATCTTTCTTATTTTCACTTTATTTCATTTTAAAAAATTTAGTGCATTTCATTTTTATTGATTTTCATTTTTTTTGGCGCTTTTTGTGTTGGAGGAGTTGCCCGTAAGAAGCAGTAGGTCACCGGAATCAAAATCCCGTCGCCCGCTTCAGAAGGACGTTTTAATATATATA
>NW_018250744.1:18208-18821 GCF_001263595.1 Phalaenopsis equestris | reverse complement strand
ATATATATATATATATATATAGTTTTAAAAAAATATGAAATCAAACTGAGCCCATAGTTTTCATACTTTAAATGAAAGAGTATTGTACCTCAAATCCTGTATCTATCCCGAAGGATAAACACAAGACTTGAGGATGAGGCTCGATCAAATAAACTAAAGAATATATGACATCTGTTTGGTCTGCGAAACCTTTGTATTTGCCAACAAGATCCCCTATTTAATAAAAAGAATTAAATAGAGTTTATATTATGTTGGGTTCGAGAAAAGCTTCCTATAAGGGTAAGCCCCTATATTTAATTACATCTTAAATGACTAAAGTCACCTAAGAAGACTCTCGATAAAAATCAAGAAATTTTATCTTCAAGGAGTTTCAAAGGATAGGACTTTTCAATGAGATCAGACGTAGAAGTGTGAAAGGGGAGTGGTCCAAATTTGTAACATTTTGTTGTAGAGTCCAAAAGGAAGAAGAACTAGAGGATGTAATGGATCCAGAGGAGAACCTCGGTGACTTCTCAAGCTATCCTAATGTTTGGTTTCGGTTTTGAGGAGAACCAAGATGGTAGAAATATATAACATCTAGCACCTACTCAATTTTATTAGTTAGGGCTTACAG
>NW_018250744.1:0-18150 GCF_001263595.1 Phalaenopsis equestris | reverse complement strand
GGTCGTGACTAGGTCGTGACGGACGACAACCTTGGAATCCTAAGACAAGTTAGGGCTTATATTGTATAACAGGGCTATGCAAAGGCCTAAAGATAAGGTGAGGATTTAAATTTCATAAGCAACCAATCTCGAAGTCCTATGGCTTTGTTGTTTAAGTCTAAGGAAGGAAGATTGGTTTAGCTGGAGAAGACAGGTTCTACTGTTGAAGATGGTCATGTTGCCCACCATGCTAGCTCCAAGCTCCTTGCCGCAATGAGTTTTGGTTTTCCAGTGTGTCAAGTTATGATATCAAATCAATTGGCCCTATGGTTGAAGTTTTTTAAATTTTATGGGGGCATATTAAAGTTGATTAGAGCGACACCGGTTAGGATCCTACGGTTGCTCGTTCCGGCACTACTATTTTCTATTGGATTCACTACTTAGTCTTGAATTTACTAAACTCAACTTTAATGAGTTCCATAATTTCATTTAGACCATGGGAAGCCTCGTTAGTAGCCGTAGGTTACCTCCTTCGAGGGATTCCCGATCATCCGATAGAGATGTCTTAATTTAGTTGAAGTTGTAGTTTTGTGTGATGTTTGTGATTAAATTTTGAGTTGTTTTATAATTTTAATGTTGTGGGGGTGAATTTTATCTTGGTTGATTTTAGTTTTAGTTTTGGTTTTGTGGCCATCCTGATAGTTTTAGTTTTCATGCAGGGTGGCATTGTTTAGCAAGCAAATTTGTAGGTATAAAAGTACAGTATGAAAGTACAATAAAAATGATGCTAAAAAAATGTAAAAGCGTACCTGGCGAGTCATCTCATTCCACAACTTTAAATTCAAAAGGCATGTTAAGGAAGTTTATATGAAACGGGGAAGTAATCTTTTGACGACCTACCTAACCCTAGGTCATATCTTGGTGGGTCCTTATTAATTTCATTAACGATGATATTTGTCAAGCAAAACATATTAAGTTTAGTAGATCTCCGAGGTATCGAAAAGATCTAGAGAAAGAAGCAGGTCCGTGCTACTCTCGCTGCTTAGTGGAAAATCCAGAGTTCTTTTAAACTTATTATGTTGCTCAATAATTCAATCTGTAGAAAGCTTAATGCTCAATGAACATTGATGTTTTAATTATCCATAAGAGTAAGGTTATTATCATCTGTAAATTAATTTTAAAGATTATGTGGGTGAAGACCCTTAAAGAGGCAAGTTAGTGTTATTGGAACACTTAGCAAAATTTTGGTTCTAATTAGGCTTGTAGTGTTTGAAGGATGTCTTAATTTTAATTGATATTTACCTTTCTAATCCTCATTTAAATGAAACTTGATTTAACCTAAGTCACTACTAAGCCCTTATGGCCTAGGTGAGTGTCTTAGTTTTGAAAAGTTTGAGCTTTAGGTGGTCATAAATCATGATTTAAATTTTATTTGAAAATCAAAATAGGGGTATCAAATTGATTAATTATTGACTTCAAAAGTCGTACCCTTAAGTCCTGGGTTCATTTTATTTTAATAAACTTCCAAATTTTAATAACTTAGAAATCTATTAACTTATCTTTTCAATTAAGAAAGTGAGGTTGGTTTCTATCAATTAACCCCATGTGCTTCAAACATCAAATTAAGATCAGAGGTTGCCCATTTCCCTCCTTGAATTACGCCTAAATGTTAATTAAGGCTAACTTTCCAAAATTACATATTTGCCCCTAAGGCTCTAACACTTCATAATTTGTCAAATTCAATTCAAATGACTTTGAAATTTTTATCCTGCCTCATTCATGGGTCAATTAAGACATCAGAGGGGCAAATGTGACTTTTTGAAAATTTAATTTAATTTATATAATTATCTTTATGCCAAAATAGGATGTTTCAAAGAAAATTTCCAACTTGAACAAGGTAAATCTTAATACTTTGAAATTTTTATTAGAGGTAGACCTAGACTAGAGAAGCCTGTGGACCAAATTTCATGATTTCTTTCAATTTACTTGAATTATTAGAATTATTTTAAATTCTGAGGTATTTATTAAATATAAAATATTTTAATAGGGAAAATTAAGTTTTATATTTTTGAAAAATCTTCCTGAGTTCAGAGAACTTAGGGGAGGAAAATTTATAGGATGAGAAAATTTTATATTTTTTGGAGTTTTATTTGATTTATTAGAATTATTTTTAGTGAAAACTCATTTTTAGCCTTTAAAAATTATTTTTAAGCTTTGAAATTCAACATCTTTATCTATAAATCAGGAAAAATACTCTAATTATTTCTAAGTGCTTAGGAAGCAATTTAGAACATTTCCATAAATTTTATTATTTTTGTGATTTTTATGGATTTTTAATTATTTAAATATTTAAAATAGGTTAAAAATCAAGTTTTTATTTTAAACTCTATTTTAGTTTTAGAAAATAGCCCTAATCATAGAGAACTCAAAAAAAGAAGTTTTATAATTTTTCAAGTTACATTTTAATTATTAAAAATCATTGTATTGCTAAGAATATTTTTTATTTTTAAAAATCAACTTCAGTTACCAAATGAAGTCAAGCTGCTTTGAATTTTTTATGGTGAGTTCTCTGGATCCTAAATAATAGTGGAGATCAAAAATCAAGTCATTTTGTTGTTTATATTTTTTAAAATTAATTATCTTAGTTGTTTAGGGTTTGTGAAGATTAGGTGTATTTTGATTGACTTGGCTCATGAAAAATTTTCCTAAAGGCTCTCTGGTCATCATAAACCTTCCAAGATTTTCTTGTATATTTCTAGGAAAAATGCTAATTTTCATGATTATTTTAAGAAAATAATGCACATAAACTTGAAAAACATGATTCTCTGTCTTAGGACCTCCTCTGACTTTGGAAAAATCAGTTAATGTTCTCTAAGACAGACGGAAAAACATGTTAAAATTTCAAGTCATACTGTGATTACTACATGCATGGAGAATCAAAACATCCAAATCAATATTTAATTAATTAAAAATAAAATATGCATCAAATGGACTCCAAATTATTTCCACATTATTTTCCTCTATTCACTAAGTAAGGGAGTATTTTAATTTTATTTTTTTGATTTTTCTACACCAAGATATGGATTTTTAAAGTTAAGGATAATTTTATAATTTTTTAAAGCCCTATTTATCTATTTAAACGCGCGACGCTACATCAACCTTCGGCGGCTCCGAAGCTCCACGCAGCGCGCTCCTGTTCGCCACCGTCGTCCACTCAGCGCTGAATCGGCCCACAGTTTATGTTTCAAAGCTCTATCTGGCTTCATCTCGACTGTCCATATGATACATGCTTGATCGAACGACGCTCCGTCATCGTCCCCGATAGCCTAATCCAAGAACCGTCAATCTTCTAGCATTAAGATCTCTCTCATTTTTTAACCAAATTGAAAGAAATTTTTTTTAAAACACTCATCTAGACTAGAGAAACATATCCATCAGGTTATGATGCTATGAAATCAACATAAAACAAATGAAGAGTTCAAATAGGCTCGGGAGGAAGAGAAGTTTTATACCTTTGCTCTGAGAAGTGAAGCTTCAATCCGAGAGTCTTAGCACGTTTGTTGTGATTCAAAGAGGCTAGGTATTGAGTCTCTGGTCATTGTGTAAGGCATAGGTATGATTTCTATCGCGGCCGGATTTGGGTGTTGGTCTAGACCTATGGTAGAGGCTCTGTGAGAGAGGAAATTGATGGGGCTTAAGTTTCTTTCACTGTTGTGAAGGTGTGGGTGAAGTTAATTTGAGTTTGGTGGACTGTGGAAGTGTATTTGGCTCTATTCTACTTTCTGTCAAGATTTTGAGCTCAAAATTGAACTCCGACAGTGGAAATTGGTGAGGGAAAACAGTTGGAATGCACTGAGGGGATCTTAGAGAAGCTCTATGATTAGTTTGGAGAGGTATCTCTAAGATATTTTCAGCACCTCCTCCCATGGCTGTGATACGTGTTTTTTATAACTGGTGTTTTATAAAAGTTGCTAAGGGGTGGCTGTCATGGCCATTTAGGGGGTGCATTGTGCTGTTTAGGTCGAGGGCAGATGAGCTCTACAATTTAATTTGGCTTAGATGGACTCTAGGTTTGATTTGGGTGAAGTTCCATGGGGCTGGTTTTCAGTTTTGAGCTTCTCCGGTGACTAGGCCAGCCGACCATGGCAGGGGGAGGTGGCTAGATGCTCAGAGCATCCAGGGGAATCTTTTAAAGCAATTTAATGCAATGAGGTTTAGTTTTGGTAAAGGTATCTTAAGCATGTGTATTTTTGGAAATAAGATCCCTTAATTTGGGGAATTTTGGTCCATGGCTCATCTAGCTTGGGTTAGATGGGTTTTGGCTTAGTCTTAGGGTCTAACCAATGGCTGAGGTGGAGTTAATTTGATGACTTTGGGGTAGTTAGGCCATCTTTAATGCATGGGTTCAATGTGGGTTCAAGTGATCAAAGCTTGGGTTTGGATTAGTTTAGCCAAGTTAATTGACCCAATTTATTGATCAACATTGTGTGTATGATTGTTATGAAGATTTTTGGTGAAGGGTTGAAGTGATTTTGAGTTTAATTGGTAGGTCAATTTGAGGGATTTTTGAAATTTGTCCAATTTGGGCATGTTGGGTTAGGCATGGGTCTAGGTTGAGCTAGCCTTGGGCTAAGTCCAAATTGAATAGTCCACATGATCAAGAGAGATGTTTTGAAGATTTTTCTTGAAGGTATAGAGTGGAAATTTTGGGGTAAAGGTCCTCAATTTGGTGAGATTTTGAGACATGGTCAATTTAGGATAAATTTGGGGCTTTTTGGACTTAGGTTGAAACCAAATGAAATGAGGCTTCAAAAAGTCTAATTGAAGGTCAAATTTGATGTATGGGGATGCTATGAAGATTTTTCAAAGATTTTTCAACAAAAGATTTTTCAACAAAAATTGTGGCCAATTGAGTGAACTATGGGTTCAATTTGGTGGAACCAAGTCATAGGGCCAAAATTGGGTTTTTGGCTTAACTTAAAATTAGGTTCAAATCATGGACCAATTGAGCTTGGATTTGGTCTAGATTGGTCACATCAAGGGTTAATTTAAGTTTCAAGGGTTAATTTATCACATCAAGGGTTAATTTAAGTTTAGAATTGAAATTAGGGAAATTGAGACCAATTGGATAGAAATTTGAGGTAATTTGGGGAAAATATGGACCTTTAAAGGGCAATTTGAGGGTTTGGGTCAAAGATGGTCAAATTGGCCAAATTGGGTCATGTGATAGTTGAGAAAAATGAAATGAAAAATATTTTGGGGGTTTTAGAAATTTTTGGGATTTTTTTGAATTTTTAGAATTTTGGAGGGGTATTTTGGTAATTTGGCCAATTTTGGTGATTTTGGGTAGTTTGGGTGTTTTTAAGGTATTTGAAATTATTTTTGAACCAAGTTTGGTATTTTAGGTAGATTTGAAAATTTTGGCCAAATTTGCGGTCCCAAATGTATCTAGATAATTTGGGGGAACTTAGGGGCAAAAGGATAGGTTAGGTGTCTTGGTAGAGTTGGAGTGCCATCCACCATCAAAAACCCATGGAGCAATGGAAACCCTATTTTTGGTTCTCTATGTAGTGGTTTTAGTGAAACCCTAGGCTAGGGCTAGTTGGTTTAGGGGACCACCTACATGAGTCTCCCAAAAGTATCAAGGGACCAGAGCCTAAAAATTCTGGGTTTAGGGTAGTGTGTGATTGTGAGTGTAAGTGAATGCAAGTGAGCTCCTTAGCCCTAGACCAACACCCAGGGTCAGCCCTAAAGTCAAGCAATCCTAAGGGTAACTTATATTGAGTTCCCCCATAACAACCTCACCTACTAAGTGCTAGAGTTTTGGACCAATATGTGGAACTTCAAGTTGAGTAAGGAAGAGTGTAGAATTTCTAATGGTGAGGGTTCCTTGTCTAGTTTTATAAAAATAATTAATAAGAAAGTTCTATAGCTAGACCTTAGGCTACTAAAGAGGAAAAACTAAACCTCAACCAAAAGTGAGGTCAACAGTTTTCCAAATTTTGAAGTGTGTTTTTCAAATTTATTGTTTGTTTGTGATCATGACTTTGGAGGGTTTAATTTAATTTTGGGAATTAAATGAAATTTAAGAAATATAAAGAATTTGCTCAATTTGTTGATAGCAAACATAACCCAAAATACACAAAGAAAAGTTGAGGTTTAGGACCCAACTCGGGACCAAATTCACAACGCACTATGCCTAGGTGAGACTAGTTCAGCAACGCACCTATTGGGGTTCGACCCACACAACAACAAAAGGTCCTAAAGACTCTGAAACCCTCTGTTTAAGGATGTTTAAACAGATGGTCCTAGACTCAAAAAGAGTTGATCGTACTTGCCTAAGAGAGAAATGGGCAAAGCATGCGAATGGAAGAAGGTTAATCTTGACCTTGAGGGAGCAAGACACATTGCCGATGTATGAAGACAAAACTTTCTAATCATAATATAGAGAGAAACAATTGCCCAACAGAGTCATAAAAAATTTTCGATTGTATACATGTGAAAATATATTCAATTTAATTTATATATGGTTTTGAAAAGTAATATTTTTATTTTTGAAAAGATGAGACCGAACCGATCTCATACATGCAATAGTTTAAATAAACGAGTGCACCACCGCAAGTGGCATACCTATCCGGAGGAATACACACATTAATTTATAGTAAAACTCAATTAAATAAACTAAAGAATTTAAGGCATCTGTTTTAGTTCGTGAAACCTTTATTTTGATCAATAAGTTCCCTTATCTAATATAAAAGAGTAAACAAGGTTTATATTAAATTGGGTTCCATAGTCTCCTATAAGGGCAAGCCCTTATAGTTAATTACATCTTAGACATTTGAAATCTCCTAATAAAACTCTTGATTTAGATCATAATGTATTATCTTCAAGAATTTGAAAATTTACAGTTTTCAAGGTTGGACATGAAATGGTCAAATGGGAATGATCAAATAAGAACAATTATTTTTGGATTCTAAAAGGAAAAAAATTAAGAGATTTCATGGATCCTAAGGCAAGCGTCAGAGACTTCTCAAACTATCCTATTATTTGGCTCCAATTTTAAGGAAATATTACTATATGTTTAATCCTATCAATCTTATTATTTAAGGCTTACACTTGCATTACACTATCATATAAACAACTTGGAAGATAATAGAGGTTTTATCGTAATGAACGACAACCTCAGAGCCTAAGGCGATTTAGGGCTTAAATTGCATAACATGGCTGTGCAAAGACCTAAAGATGAGTAGAGGATTTATGTTATGCTAGATGAGATACCTCGACACCCGATGACTTGCTCTTTAGTTCTAAGAAAAGTTTTGCTGTTGTGGATCTGTTTGCTCTCTCGATGTTGTTTTTCTGCACATTCTTGTCATGCTTCCCATAGAGTTAGCTTCGAGATACTCATCGAAGTGATAGCTCCAGGTTCAAGATTTTATAGTTTTACAGTTTATGTGACATGTTTTATTGTTTTTGTTGTTCAAGTGTCTTTAGGGGTAGATTTTAATTTAATTAGAGTGACATTGGTTTGGATCCTATGGCTCCATCATTCCAATACCACTATTTTTGCTTAAATTTACTTAATCTAAATGAGTTGTTAAACTTATTTAGAATAGAGAACTCTCGTTAGCAACCGTAGGTTTCCTCATATGAGAAATCTTCGTAAGCTAAAAAGAGGTGTATTATGTTGTTCATTATTTTGAAAGTTTAAGTTTAATTTTGAAGATATGTTTTTGTCGTTTTTCAGTTTTGATTCAGTTTTTCATGTAAAGTACGTAAAGACAGGTATGAAATGGTATAAAGAAAATTATAGTACTTAAAATGTAAATGCGTACCTGGGCGTCTGCTACTGCTGCATGGTTAGTTCATAAAGCAAAATATAATTTATAGAGAATTTAAAAATATTGCAGGAAAATAAAAGCAGAAACATCTACTATAGGAAAAGTCAGAAAATGAATCATAAGAAAATACAAATAAGTAAAAGAAAACCCATGGTCACATATGGAAGATCAGAGCTAAGTGTAAGACATTGGTAAAGGTGGAGGCTTAAACTTGGACTGTTTGCTTCTCAACCTTAAGTAAGAGCCACCAATCTGATAATCTATGGAGGGTCATTAGAGCCTTGATCAAAGTGATTAACCGTGAACATTTATAAGTATTCATTTTTAATTTAATTTTCATGCATGTAGAATTTACTTTAGTATGCAACAAAAATTTCATTTTTGTTATTACTTTGCAAAGCAGTATAGTCTACAGGTTAATTACATTGATCGATCTAGGACTACAAGCAAAATAAGATCATCAGAGGCCACAATCTCCACAAGAGTCAGCAAATAGTATAATTGGTCCTTATCCTCTCTTTTTATTGAAGGTTCTTGAGGTAGGAGACATTATTCTAAATCCCACTTTTTATCCCTCGTTTAGCACACATTAGCATTAACACCATCGCCCTAGCTACCTAAACCTGAAAATTATACAAGCTTGATGATCCATATGTGGCAAAAACAAATATCCTCAGTTGCTCGCAAAACTTTAAATACCTTAGAGAAGACTCAAATCCTTGAGCATTGGGTCAACTAATGTATGATAAGTAGTGTGGGACATTTTTATTGATTTGGGTGAATTATTGGGTTCTGAGGCATACCTTGGTCGGTCCCTAAAAGTTTTAAAGATGATTTTCTTAAACAAAGCATAATAAGTTTACTTGTTCTTCAAAATATCCAAAAGTTCATAAAAGTGTTTGAGGCATAACCCTAAATAACTTTTAAAACACCTCAAACTGTTTCGAGTTCATTTGAACTTATTATGTTGTTCAATTGATCATCCAAAGTTAAGTTTAGATTCAATGATGATATATTTTTTATCCAATTCTCATTGAATCTTGATGTTTTAATTATTTTATGAGTGGGGTACTTAGACATTCACTTGATGTTTTATTTAAGAGTTATGTGAGTTGGTGCTCACATTGGCAAGCTGAGTTACAAAAGATATTGTGCTTGTATTAGAATGGGGCTTATAGTGTTTTACAGATATCCATGATTATTCAAATTTCTCTTTTCTAAACTTCATTAATCAATTTTAAGTCAGGCCTAATTCACTACAAAGCCCTTAAGTTAAATTTTCAGGGTAAATTCATAGTAATCAAAGTTATTGAGTTAAGTGGATTTAATTCTGATTGAAATATTGCATTAATCAACAATTATAGAGCTTCAAATGAGTAAGTCATCATCTTCCTAGCTTAAGCCCACTACCTTAGGATCATCCAATTAGGTTAACTTTCAAGTCACAATAATTTAGGAAAATTACAATTTTGCCCTTATTGTAGAACAGTGACATTGTTTTCTACCTATTAAACCTTATGTTCAAGCATCTAAAGGAGTTCATTATGATCAATATTACCCATTTACCCGTTTAATTAAACTAAATTTTATTTAGGGCGTCAAAATCTCATAATTACCATTCTGCCTTAAGACTTTCCACTCCATAATTTGTCAAATTTAATTCAAATGACTTTAAAATTTTCTTGATACCCGACTCATGGGTCAATGAAAATATCAGAGGTGAAATTATGATTTTTTTATTTATTTTTTTTAATTATTTTTACTTAAAAGTAAGGATTTTCAATTTTAATTAGTTTAATTAATCAAAGTAAAGTTTCTATCCTTAGGAGAATCATTGGAGGTTCACCTTGGTCAATGGATCACTTAAAAAAATTTCATGTACTTTTTAGTTATATATTAATTATTATAATTACTTATTAATTTTTGTGCTTAATCAAATAGAAAATATAATTTAATTTTATAATTTCTTTTTATATTTTTCTTTAGTCTCTTTACATTTAGAGAACTCAAAGAAATAAATTTTCCATTTTTTATGATTTTTATTTTATTTATTGTAATTATTTTAATGCAAATCTAAGGAAAATACATTTATAGCCTTTAAAAATACATAAATTTTATAATAAAATTAATAAAAATATTTTAAATGCTCCCAAGTGATCAGAGAGGAATTTGTGGCATTTTGGTACATTTGTCTTTTTCCAATTTTTAATTATTTTTATTTTTTCTTAAATTAAAAATTAGCTAAAAAATGAACTATTTATTTTAACATCAATTTCTTTTTTCTTGAGTGTCCCTGGTTATAAGGTTTACTCCAAACCACTTTTCATAATCTTCTTAGTTATATTTTATCTATTATAATTAATTTGGTGCAAAAAATCTCATTTACTTCTAAAAATAGACTTTGATATTAAACACATTTCAAATGGGTTTAAAATTTTTACAGAGGCTTAATATATTTATTATCTTCACTGTGGATCAAATTTTTTGATTTATTGAGTTATATTTTATTTTCATAATTTTTATTGGTTTTAATGAATTAATTAGCTAAGATAATACATCTAATTATTTAAACTCATTTTATATTATTCCTAAAGTCCTGTGATCACAGTGAACCTACCAAAGCAAACCTCACATTTTTTTAATTTATATTTTAGATTTAATAATTATTTTAAACAAATAGAGTAACTTAACTTGAAAAATAAGGGCTTTTAGGGTTAGAGGTATTCTCTGAATTCGAAAAAATCAGAGAACACTCTTATCACATGGAGAATAAACCCTTTAAATTTCAGGTCATGGTGTTTAATATTTAATTAAATAAAATTAAAAAAACTTGAATGTATTTAATTATTAAAAATAAATATATGGAAAATAATTTTCATTTTTAATCCATAATTTTCTCCTCTATTCACCGAGCATCAGGGTATTTTTATTTTATTTTTATAATTTTCTACATCAAGTTATGATTTTTTAAATTTTTTGAATTTAATTAAATAAAAATGACCTATTTTTCTACTTACGCACGTGATGCCAACTCGACCACTACAGCTCCAAAATGCAGTGTGTCGCGCTCTCATTCGACACCGCCTTCCGAGTAAGCAGCCATGGATCTCGCCTTTAGTATTTCATCTTCCCGTCTAGCCTTATCTGGGAGTCCATTCAATACATGATTAAATGAATGGAATCAGCTCATTGTTCCCATCTGACTCAATCTAAAAACTATCCAACTTTTATACATAAGATACCTCTTGATACTCAACCAAATCATATGAGGGTTGTTCTTATACCTTCATCTAGGTCAGGTGAACCTATATATATGCTCACATGCGTATAAAATACAAGTATACTTCATAATAATGATGAAACCGAGCAGAAAAAGGGATTTTAAGTTATACCTTTGGCCATAAGGTGAGGCCTCAATTGGGTGGTTGTAGAAGCTTTCTTAGAGTCCCAAAAATGTGCTCAAAGTGTTAACTTCCTCTGGTATAAGGTCTAGGTATGAGTTTCATCAACAAGTGGTGCGGCCTTGGTCTAAGTCTGGTGTAGAGGGCTCCAAGGATGGGGCTTTTGCTTGGAAAGATCTCCTTATGCTCTGAGGAAGCTAAGAAACAAGTCAATTTGAAGATTCGTGGAGGCTTATGGAATGACAACGAACTGTAAAATATAAAATGTTTTTATACACATTTTTATACCTTTTTTTGAGATATTTTACTTTAATGGAAGGTATTTTATTATACCTTTTTTTGAGATATTTTACTTTAATGGAAGGTATTTGTGTGTTTTTTTCTTCAGGTACAACTAAAAGGGTGAAAAATGGCAAAAGGAGTGAAAAATGATCAAATAATGGAGCAAAAATGCAAAAATGGTGTAAAACGTTTTTGGCGCCTTAGCGCCAGATCCGGCGCTTAAGCGCCCGTGAAATAGAGAAGGTTGCGCCTAAGCGCCAGAGACCCCACGCTTAAGCGCCAGTGACAGTTACTTGACGGGTTAATTCATTTTGACATATTTTGAAGAGACATTTGAAGCACATATTGACTAAAGATGGTGGTATGACAACTAGAAATGAAAATATGGCTAAAAGACTTGTGAAAGGAGGCATTCTTTTTAGAATACATTGAATTTAGACACATTTTGAAGAGATATCAAGGAACCTCTTGGAAAACTATAAAAGAGAGGCTTGGGACTTCTCAAGGGTTGCTTCTAGTCTCTTTAAGTGTTTCTTTTAGATTCTTCTTTGTTGTGATTTCTGAGAGAGAGTGTAAGACGCCAAAATCTATCTTTATTTTAGTTTTTAATTTCTAGTTTTTGAGAGTTAAGAGAGTTTTTAGAAGAGAAGAGATTCAGAGAAACTTCAAGAGTTTGGTAGAGGATTTAAGATAAGTTTTTCTCTTCTTGTTACTACATTTGGCTTTAATTGAGACATCTTGTTGGTTTGACAATGATTTTTGCTTTTATACTAAAGTGTGGTATTATTTTCTCCATGAATTTTGAGTAGTTTTCTTTATCTTTTTCCTTAAATGATAAGTAAATAAAGTATTGGATGGATGTTCTGGAGAGTATTGATCTTTAATGTTGGAAGAAGTTGTGATGATTTAACTCTATGTTCCTCATTTACTTCTTGATTTGGCCCATCGAGATGTTAAAATTTGTTGTGAGAACATCTATGAACCGGGATGACATTGTCTCAGTAAATAATTAGAAAGAATCACATGAGATTGTATGGATGAGAATGTAATTCATATGATTGATTGCAAATAAATAGGGAAATAATTGTTGAAGAGTGTAGTGTTAGAGGAATTTAAAGTGATAGGTTAAAGCCCTCAACTTGGTTTATTACTTTAGTGTAAGATACATGATGTTAGCCTCCAAGTGGAGGGAATCAAGGTAACTCTAGAGTGAGAGCTGATATTGTCCCTACCTAGCCGGTCTTCGGAACTATTCAAACTTTAAATTAACCAATATTCTTTATAACATCTCTAGTAAGGATAAAAAATAATATTGTTCCTATTTGGCACAACACAATTTTGCATACTTCCACAACATAATTTTTATGTTTATTATTGATTCATGATAAGGAAAAAAATATTTCATATTCAGTGCTTCTTACCTTACAAAAACTCAAGTTATGTTTAAAAGTTGTTATTATATTGTCAAAATATCAAAAATACCAAAAAGAATTGAACTTTAATTGCTACGATAATATCTTTAGCTTAAATAATTATCTTTTTGAATTAGAAGTGTGTTACTTAATAGTGCATATTGTGAACAATCCCTGTAGGTTTGATAATTGGGGCTTAATGTGGAGGGAATCAAGGTAACTCTAGAGTGAGAGCTGATATTGTCCCTGCCTAGCCGGGCTTCAGAGCTTATTTCATATTTAGTGCTTCTTATCTTACAAAAAGTCAAGTTATCTTTAGAAGTTGTTGTTCTTTGTCAAAATATAAAAAATACCAAAAAGAACTGAACTTCAATTACTGTGATAATATCTTTAGTTTAAGTAATTATCTTTTTAAAATAAAAGTTTGTTATTTAATAGTGCATATTGTGAATAATCCCTCTGGGTTCGATATTTGGAGCTTAATCAAAAAGTTCTATATTACTTGATAACGATACGTATACTTGTGTAGTATCCCAATATATATATATATATATTAAAAAGTAGAATTCTTATTTTCTTCAAGAACAAGTTTTTGGTATTGTTGTAAAGTAGGAAAGATAGTGGAGAATATAATTGCATACATTGTTATACTGTTGCATATAAACAGTCAAGATCAAGTTTTTGGTGTTGTTGTCGGGGATTGAAATTAAGAAAAATTAAAAATTGGGTTTGTAATTTAGATTTCAATTGAAATTGAGAATGAAATTAAATTGTAATTTAATTTAAAAAAATAATTCTATTTCTAGAAAGCTTTATTTAAACTTAAAGAATTTTTATAAGAATATTTTAGTGTTGTGTTATTATATCAAGTATCTTATTTTTATTTTATGTTAGTGTATGCGTAGTTCAGGTTCTAAAGGAATAGTACCCTATGATTTTGAATTAGAAAGAACTATTGAGAAAATTAGAAAAAGTAGTAAGAAAATTAGAAAAAGCAAAAAAAATAAAAATTTGAAAAATCTAAAAAAATTACAGAAATGACAGATTAAAATAATCAAAATGTTGAAATTCATCAAGAATTTAGACCATTAAGAGATTATGCTAACCCTACTATAGATAAACTTCATTGTAGTATTCAAAAACCTACTGTAGTGGCTAATTCATTTGAGTTTAAACCTATCATTATCCAAATGGTATCAAATAATTAGCTTGGGGGTTTACCAACTGAATATCCAATTTTACATCTTGCCAAGTTTTCAGAATTATGCAGTACATTTAAATACGATGTTGTATCAGATGATGCCATAAGAGTTAGGTTATTTCCTTGCTCACTGAGGGATAATGCTAAGATATTGCTGCATTAGTTAGCACCTGGATCTATCAGAACTTGGGGTGATTTAGCACAAAAATTCCTTGTTAAATATTTTTCACCATAAAAAACTGTGGAGCTAGAAATGATATTACATCTTTTATTCAGTCTGAAGGGGAATATAATTATGAAGCATGAGAATGATTTAAAGAACTAAAGAACTCTTAAGAAAGTGTTTACACCATGCTATGCCAGATTAGTTAATAATTCAAACTTTTTATAATGGATTAGCTGGGTCTCTTAGATCTATTATCAATGTTGTTGTTGGTGGTTCATTGATGTCAAAACCATTTCATGACGCTTATGCCTTAATTAAAGAAATGACTATCAATAATTTTCAATGGCCTTCTGAGAGGGTAAATCTTAAAAAAGTAGATAATATTCATGAATGTGATGCATTTATTATGTTAGCAAATCAAGTTGCTGCAATTTCAAGGAAGTTAGACCAATTTGGAATAAATTTTTCTCAACCAATTCATATGATTGAAGAAAATTCATTACGCTAAATGGTAGATTCTCAAACATCATTAGAGACTTTGAATGCCATAAATAACAAGCCAAATAACCCATATTCAAATTATTACAACCCAGGTTGGAAGAACCATCCTAATTTTAACTGGAATAATACTTCAGGTGGTAATAATCAACAATGGGGTAGCAACCAAGTAAACTCATTGGGAAGCTAGAACAACGAAGGGAATAAAAATAATGATCTACTTAACCTCCAGGTTTCAACAATTTAAGGAGAAGAAGTTATCTATAGAAGAAGTGGTTTTACAAATGAAAAATTATTTACAAAGTTAAAGAGCTACAATTAGAAATATTGAGAATCAAATTGGACAAATCTCAAATTCATTAAATAATAGATCTTAAGGAATACTTTCTAATAACAATGAAGTAAATCCGAAAGATCAGAATAGAGAGCAAGTAAAAGCCATTCAACTTAGAAGCGGAGGAGAGTTGGATGGTAGGGTTCAAAAAAGAATTTAAGTAGAGAGAGAAGATATTGAAGAACCAAAAAAGGACGCTATGAAAGGTTTAGAGAGACCTATTTCTCCACTTAAAATTGATTTGAAAAAAACACCACCTCCATTTCCTCAAAGGCTTCATCAATAAAGGTTAGATAAATAATTTTCAAAGTTCATGGATGTACTTAAGAAGTTAACGATAAATATTCCTTTCATTGAATCTTTGGAACAGATGCCAAATTATGCAAAGTTTATGAAGGAGATTAACGAGAAAAGGAAGTTTGAAGATAATGAGACTGTTTCACTTAGTGAGCAGTGCAGTGCTATAATTCAAAAAAAAGCTTCCTGAAAGCTTAAAAATCCTGGTAGCTTTACAATTCCATGTGCAATAAGAGACAGATTTTATGGAAAAGCTTTATGTTATTTAGGTGCAAGCATTAACCATATGCAATTATCAATATTTAAAAGATTAGTTTTAGGAGAAAGATCCCCTGCTACTGTAACTCTGCAGTTAGCAGATCGTTTAATAACATATCCTAAAAGATTTATAGAAGATATCTTATGGAAATTGGGTCAGTTTTACTTTTCTGTTAATTTAATTTTTTTGTGCAAGACATAGAGGAAGATAAGGACATACCTATCATTTGGGGGAGACATTTCCTAGCCACAGGAAGAGTAATGATAGATGTGTAGAAAGGGGAATTAACTATGTACGTCAATGATGAAACGATTACTTCTAACAATTCAAGATCAATGAAGTATCCTGCAAAAGGTAATGATGATGAATGTTATAGAATGGATGTTATAAGATATGGATGTTATAAGATATAATGGATGTTATAAGATATATGAGTGAATGTCATTTTAAAACAAATTATGAAGAGAAATCTTAAATCAATGATTTGGAACACGAGCAAGAATATGAACTAGATCAACTTAGATATCTATATAAGGAAAATTCAAACTATGTTCGAGAAAGTTTTGAAATTCTGGACACAAAAGAAAAAGATAAATCATTTTGTCCATCAATTGAAAATTTCTCTGTTTTACCAGTTATAATTTCCTTAAAATTAACGATGAAAGAAGAAGAAAGATTGATGAAAATTTTAAAAAATTTTAGGAAAGCTTTTGGATGGACAATAACTGATATTAAAGGAATCAGTCCATTAATTTGTATGCACAGAATTCATATGGAAGAGAACTGCAAACTCAGAATTGATCCTCAAAGGAGATTTAATCCTATTATGAAATAGGTCATTAAGAAAGAAATTCTAAAGTTGTTAGATGTTGGGATTATCAACCTTATTTTAGATAGTGCATGGGTTAGTGCAGTTCACTGCATTCCTAAGAAATGAGGAGTAACAGTGACTGTAAATGAACATAAGAACATAATGAACATAATGAGTTAATACCTACTAGACAAGTCACGGGGTGGTGAATATGCATTGATTATAGAAAATTAAATCTTGTTACTAGAAAAGATCATTTTCCATTACCTTTTTAAGATCAGATGCTGGATAAACTAGTTGGGCATAAATACTTTTATTTTCTGGATAGATATACTGGTTATCACCAAATTCAAATAACTCCTTATTTTTGTTTATTTTTCTCTCTTTTATTTTAGAAGGAGTTGTCAGCTTGTCAATCATCGTATACCTCCCTTATTTGAATAAATATCCCTCCATAATCAGATCAGTGATTCGAAGAGAAGAGGAACCAAATAAGAAGGGACAAACGACAAAGCGACAAACAAGAGAAAACACAAAACATGGAGTCTACGTGCAGTAAACCTCACAACGATAACTTGAGAGTGTTCACCCAAACAAGATCGGTGAAAGCATATTAAACTGATATCCACAAAATAATATCTACATAGACTACTCATAACCAGAGATACAGGTGTAGGTGCTTGTTCTGGGATCAAGAGCACTCCCAAGGGGACATATCCCACTTGGTTAATTACATCTTAGGGGGTACCCAAAAATACTCTTGATAAAAGGAAATTTTCTTGGATTATCGTGAACCTAGGGCAATAGGTACTCAAAGGATGGTTATTCCGTCAAGGAACAGTCCCAATGCTTCAAAGCTCACGTTAAGCCATCGGGTAGAGAGTGAGTCTCTCACATCCCGAATGGGCAGTGGCTCATCGGCACACGAGGCCCATGAAATAAACTAAATCATCTTGACTGGGATATCCCAACACATCAAAGCACGTCCGGGCCAAAGGGCAGAAGAAAAATGACCGTATCCAAATCGGGTGGTAGCTCATCGACATCGGGCCATCAAGGTGATATCAACGAAGTCAGAGGAGCAACGGGGCTCAAAAGGGCTCAATAAAAGGAGGGTAGACTGATTCTAGAAGGTAGAGATAACTGGGTTGGGGTACCATGAACCCATCATAGACAACTACTAGGACTCTAAGTCTACCTAGTTGTGAAGGTAGCCGACCCAACAGGTCCTAAGAACCACAGTTAGGAATCTGTGAATTGCATCGCCCACGGGAAACTCGGTCGCCCTAAAGTCAGAGGAAAGAAACCTTATCCGATGACCAAAAGCTAGAGCTTGAAGGGTGGGAATTATACATGCTAAAGTGGCAATGATGCCTCAAGAAAGAAAAGAAAGTGGAGGTTGATACACCTAAAATATACAGTATTCTTAGACACATTTTTATTCCTATTTTTGTAATATTATACTTTAATTACACATTAGTGGAGGTTGATACACCTAAAATAAGGAAGTTGAGACTTTTTAAAGTGTGCTTGAAAATTCTGAAAAGTGTTGGAAATGAGAGAGTTTTTGAGAGATTTCAGGCACCATAAATTTATTGTATCTTTTTTTTGTTTTTAGTTTTATTGTGAGAGTAAAGAGTTGTCGGCACTATTTTTGGTGTGGGGTTTG
>NW_018250743.1:4823-5936 GCF_001263595.1 Phalaenopsis equestris | reverse complement strand
ACCTTCACAACGCTAGAGAAGAAGAAGCCCCATCAAACCACCCTTCCATAGAGCCCTTAATATAGACTTTGATCAACACATGAAATCGGCCTTGGTCGAATTTGGGTCTAGGAATTTCACCAAGATCAGATGCTCAATCCCTAGCCTCCTTGGACCCCAACAAACGTGCCGAGCACCTCTGATCAAAGCTTCACTTCTCAGAGCCAAGGTATTGATCTCCTCTTCCTCCCGAGCCTATTTTCATTCTCCATTTCCTTAGGCTTGTATGATCGCCGTATGGATATGTTTGTCTCACTTAGACAAATCCATAGGATTAAACCTGAAGTGATATAGTTGAGTCTACGATGAGATCTTAGATGTGAACGATTACGGGTTAGGTCATTTAGGGATGATAATGGAGAGTCGTACGATCGCGCGTGTATCCAATGGACAGAGGAGATCAAGCCGGTCAGATAAATGGTGCATAAAGTGCGGTCCTCGTGGAGGCTACGTGACAGGAGGCGTCAAATGGAGGGCGCGCCACGCATGTCTTCAGAGCTGCCTAGGATCCAGTCAGCACCGCACATGTAAATAGATAAAGAGGGAATTTAAAAAATCAGAAAATAGCCTTAGCTTTAAAAATTCATATCTTGGCATAGAAAAAACATAAAAATAAAATAAAAATATCCTCTTACTCAGTGAACAGAGGAGAATAATGTGGAGATAATTTAAGTCCATGTGATGCATATTTTATTTTTAATTAATTAAACACTGATTTGAATGTTTTGATTCTCCATGCATATAGGCATATCACAATGGATTGAAATTTTAGCATGTTGTCGCCTCTATCTTAAAGAAATTTAGGCTTAATTAAAGGAGGAAAAAGGGCAACCTCTGATCTTAATCAGTTTATTTGGATGTTTGAAACATAAGGGGTTAATTGGTAGAAACCAACCTCACTTTCCTAATTAAAAAGATAAGTTAGTAAATTTCTAGATTATTAAAATTTGGAAGTTTATTAAAATAAAATGAACCTAGGACTTAGGGGTATGACTTTTGAAGTCAATAATTAATCAATTTAATACCCCTATTTGATTTTCAAATGAAATTCAAATAATGAATCATTATCACCTA
>NW_018250743.1:0-4263 GCF_001263595.1 Phalaenopsis equestris | reverse complement strand
CATATAAACTGCCTTAACATGCCTTTTGAGTTTCAGGTGATGGAACAAGAAGACGTGTCAGGTACGCTTTTACAGTTTTCAGCATCGTCTTTCTTGTACTTTTATGCTATACTTTGTGCTTATACAAACTTTCATGCTAAATAACAATGTCACCCTGCATGAAAACTAAAACTATCAGGATAGCCATAAAACCAAAACCAAAACTAAAACTAAAATTAACCAAGATAAAATTCACCGCCATAACATTCAAAATATAAAACGACTCAAAATTTAATCACAAACATCGCAAAAAACTATAATTGCAACTAAATTAAGATGTCTCTATCAGGTGATCGAGAATACCTTGGAAGAGGTAAACTACGGTTGCTAATGAGGCTTCTTACAATCTAAATAAAATTATGGAACTCATTAGGTTGAGTTTAGTAAGTTCATTTGAACTAAGTGAATCCAATAGAAAATAGTGGTGCGGGAACGAGGAAACCGTAGGATCCTAACTGGTGTCTCTATAATCAACTTTAACATGCCCCCATAAAATTTAAAGAACTTCAACCATAGGGCCACATGATTTGACATCATAACTTGACACACTAGAAAATTCAAACTCTTTGCGGCAAGGAGCTTGGAGCTAACATGGTGGGCAGCACAACCATCTTCAACAGCAAAACCTGTCTTCCCCAGCTAAACCAATCTTCCTTCCTTAGACTTAAGCAACGAAGCCATTGGACTTCGAGGTTGCTTGCTTATGCAACGTAAATGCTCACCTTATCTTTAGAACTTTGTACAACCCTGCTATACAATATAAGCCATAACTCGTCTTAAGATTCCAAAGTCGTCATTTGTCACGACCTAAAGTCTCACATCTTTCAGGCTATTTGTGCGATCGTTTATGGCAGGATGAAACACTTAAATATTTCTCCTTAGAAATGAAGCCAAACATTAGGGTTGTTTGGGAAGTCACCGAGGTTCTCCTCTTGATCCATGACATCTCCTAGTTCTTCCTCTTTTGGACTCAACATTAAAAATACAATGTTTGAAATTTGAGTCATTCCCCTTTCACACCTCTTTGTTTGATTTCATTAAAAAGTCCTATCATTTTGAACTCCTTGAAAACAATTTTTCTTGATTTTTATCGAGAGTATTCTTAGGTGACTATGGATGTAATTAACTTTAGGGGCTTGCCCTTATACGAAGCTTGTCCGAACCTAGTTTAATATAAACCCTATTTCATTCTTTATATTAAATAGGGAAACTTGTCAGCAAATACAAAGGTTTCGCAGACCAAACGAATGTCATATGTTCCTTAGTTTATTTGATCGAGCCTCATCCTCAAGTCTTGTGTTTATCCTTTGGGATAGATGCAGGATTTGAGGTACAACGCTCTTTTATTTAATCTATGAAAAAATATGGGGTTAGTTTGATTTCATATTTTTCTAAATAAAAAATATATGTAAATTAAAATGTCCTTCCGAAGCGGGCGACGAGATTTCGATTCCGGTGACCGACAATTTCTTACGGGCAACTCCCCCACCAACAATAGCGCTGACTGCTTCTGGAAAATCTTCTGGGGAATTAGCTTTTCTCTCCATTGAAATCAAGAAATATTATATTCACACACAGGTAATATGTCCATGTCCGGACCAAATTACTCTTCTTCTGTTGGCATACATTACCCATTTCTGTCTTGGGAAAGTATGACTAACTCCTTGGACTTCAGGACTTTCTGTCCAACCATCTTTGAATAGAGGGGCTCAGGAGGCCATTAAGGAATTTTTAAATTTTCATGTGGGGTTGAACCCCCAATAGGTGTGTCGGTGGGCTAGTTCCACCTGAGCATTGTTTGCCACTAAATGGGTCCCGCAATGGGTCCTAAATTACTTCACATCTCCCTTCCAAATTTGATTTGCTATCCTGCAAATTAAACCAAATCGTGTTTTGTTGTGCACACTTTAAAATTTTCTTATATTAATTAAATGTTACACCTCTTAATTTTTCTTAAACAAAATTTTAAAATACCCATAAATTAAGACCCTCCCGATCTACAGATCAACCTCTACTTTCAGTGCTTGTACTAAAAAATTACGAGGCTTTTAGCCATATAGCTGACCTGAAACTTTCTATTTTCAAGCCTGCTGCAATGGCCTACCCAACGCTGACCTACTGTAATGGCCTACCCAACGCTGACCTTTTCCTGCAAGCTACCAACGAGCCACGAAGCCCGTAATCTCGCTCCTACCATCAAATTTAGAGCCAAATTTGAAGATCTTGAGGTCATCCTTCGGAAAGCCTTTTTGGTGGTAATGAAGATCTCCACACCAAAAATACAGGAACCGTCTCTAGAGTTCAACCTAAACTGCTTTCAAGACTTCCCTGCATGCAAGAAGTCTAAAACTACTACCATCAAGACACCCGCCAAACCTGCTATCCCCGCTGCTGCTAAGGAAAAAGAAGTAATGGTTATTGAGGATCCAACTGAGGGATTAACAGTCCCACCACCCGTGTTTGAAATCGGATCAAGCTCAAGGACTGTACCACTGACCCGAACCCAAAAAAGGAACTGTAACAGAAGGGTTCTGAGGGCCATCAAATCCCAGGCTCCTGAAAAGACACACGTTGAGGAGGAGCCTTATCAAGATGAAGAAGGATTACCGAAAATTTATCCACTCCTATGAGGGAGTAGATTCCATCCTATGACGGATACCGATGGATATGAGAGTATCCGGAGAATCGCTGCCGCATTAGCTCCACTTCATGGACATGGTGAGGAGAGAAAGAAGTTCACTCCTATCACCCGAGTTAGTGCAGTTTTCAAAAGGCTAGCTTCCAAAGAAGGATGTTCAGTTAGCAAGTTACTTAAACGAGTGGGACATGCAATTTCCCCTTACATGAAGAAGGAAATTTTGAAGGACGTCAAGTCTGTCAGATGAAAATTTATCATGTGTGTTTGTGTTTGTGTTACAATAATATAAAGATTTGGAGAACACATAAATATAATTCCCAAGCTCATATCTGTTTTGCTTGTTAGACCTTTCTTTCCATTTTATCGAGCTTGTTTTAATTTAAATTTACTTTCTATTGCATATTGTTTTGTCCTAATGAATACTTGCAAATGTTTGTGATTGATAGAATTTCTAAACTTTTTTTCTTCCTACTCATATTTTCTGTATTGAATGTTATACATGTTTAAAATCAAGCTTGGGGGTGGGAAGAAAAATAAATTTTAAAGTTAGTATACTTCCTTTCAGTTTAATATTATTGCAAGCATGTTTTAGGCTTTATTTATTCTCCTGCATTCATTTTATCCTGCTTATGCACGTATATGAATTTGATAGGATGTTATAGTAGTTAGTAGATTAAACTTTTCCTTTTTCTTTGTGCTACATTCTATGGAATTTAATGTAAAATATTTAAAAATTCAAGTTTGGGGGGAAGAAAATTTATTTCTAAAAAAAGAAGCAAACTAAATTTTATTTATCCTCAATTAACTATATTTTTAAAATTAATTTAACGTGACCTTGGATATTAGAGTTTAACTTTAAATTAATATATTTATGTTTTTAAATATTATGATAAATTTATGTAAAAGTTTGTAATAACGAAGGTCAATTCTAAAGTTAAAAATATTTGGTATGAAAAAATAAGACTATTGTTTTTCTATTTAATGTAAAGAAAATTATATTTTTGAGGTATTAAGCATTTCAGAGTTTCATGTAAGAAAAAAAGAATGAAACTTTTTTAAAAATTATAGAACTAATATGAATTTATAAAGTGAAGAGAGGTAAAGTGTTTTAACTTTAAGAAGAGGATACTTAAGTTCAAAATTATTAAAGGCTATCCAGATATAGTAATCTTCACTTAAAAAAGAAAAAGAGGAGCAATGATTGAAAATATCCTAAAAGAAAAAAAAAGAAGAAGAAGAAAAAAAAGAACGAGAAGAAAAGAAAAAAAAAGAAAATAAAAGAAAATAAAAAAAAGGAATGTGAGGAGAAGCTTGAGGAGATGCCTAATAAAAAATTAGTTTCACTTGAAACAACTTAAGAAAAAGGCTTTATTACATTTTATAAATTTATAGTGGAGTATTAATAGCTTTAATAGTAAAGTTTTCATAAAGATATTTTTCATGTGGATTTTCTAAGTATCCTGGATATGACAATTTACAATTCTTCTTAAAATGAATGGAGAATCAAAAATCTTAAATTTGAGTACTAAGTACTCTAATAATTAGAATCTAAATCTAAGTTATTAAAAGTTTTTATTAAATTTTAC
>NW_018250742.1:0-2958 GCF_001263595.1 Phalaenopsis equestris | reverse complement strand
AGGAGATATTTTGAAACCAATATCAACCCATTAAAAGGACATAGTCAATGATACATTTATAATAAATTTTCATCATCTGGCACAAATTTTGAGATAATATTTTAAGCAAAAAATTTTTAAAATTCAATTAAAAGTCATCTAGAAGTTTGGTTTCAATAAACCTATAGTCAAATTGACTAGCTCGACCGGACAGACACAACGGTACTAAAATCAATCCAATCCGAGTCAAATCAATCTCAGATCATGTCATTAAAGCGTATTTATAAGATGAATCCAAGGAGACCAAGATCGCTCAATTCCGACATTATTAAGACACTCAAATATCCATGAAATGCAGTCCCATTGATGCAATCTTTTCAGATCTTCTGATCAGAGTAGTTCAAATTCCTTCCTTAAATGCAATCACGACAATAAATAGAACTCTACCCTCTTCAAATAAGTGGACTTGGAGCCTGAAATTTGAAGATGATTGAAGTTTAGAAAAGGAGCTGATGCCTAGCATCATTTCTACACCGACGATCCGACGAACGCTTCCTGCTTCTGCAGCCGCCAACTATTGTCGACCACTATTCCCCGCCCACCGCCGATCACCATCAGTTGTTGTCTATCTTTTACGAAGAAGCACCATACTAGACAACATACAAACTGGCACATTATCATGAACGTCATGCGGACCCCGAAGGCGGTGCATTGAAGCCCTAACCATTACTCTCCGCTATAATCCTCCATATCGCAGGGCGACAAGTATATTCATGCACCGGCGTTGTGACCCGAGAGATTTTCCCCACCACTGGGATAAGTGACTATATCTGTAATCATCAATTTATAGTGAACATCTTCAATTGGGTCAAGCCCCATGATTTTTCCTTTTTCGAGTTTTCCACGTAAAAAATGATGACAAGAAGAAATGAACTGATCAAAATAATTATAAGATGAAAATAATAGAAACAAAAGTAGGAAACAAATAAAGTAAAGCAAAAAGGTAACTGAAGTGAAACTGTACAACAATATAATTAAAAGCAAAAAATAATAGAAGTAAATGTAGGAAATAGTATAATAAATAGCGAAAAAGATTAAAACTATAAATACCCATCTTATTTTGATTCAATAAATAAGTACAAGTTAAACTTAAAATTATCTAATTCATATTATTATAAGACACATCCACATCATGACTAACTTCTTCACGTGTTCCAATAATATTCACTAAGATATTCTTTGCTTAATAGAATCAAGATGAATATACAAATCTAACAATTTTCTTACTTCGATGTGAAGTTTTATCAGTAGTTTGGATCTCATTAGTCACTCCATATCTAGTCTTAAAGACCACAATCAAGCCAAGTTTATCACTTACTCTAGCAAGATATTTAAGGTGATATACTTAGCTGGTTGACTCGTCGGAATGAACGGATCAAGATTTGGCATATATTTTGTTCTTTTAACTTCAATTATGCCATAGGGTTTTATTTTTCTTGTTCTTCAGAATATAATCAAACCAATCACAATTGAATAGAAATATGTTGTGCTTAATAGAGCTTGATATCATAAATACATAATTCTTGAAGAAGTTCATATTATTTTTTCTCACAATCAAAATATATATTCCCTTTAACACAAACACCAAAATTATATGTTTTTTTTTTCATTCATATCAAGAACTCATGTGAAATCTATACCCATTCACAACAGTTCACAAAATCACATTATGATTAATTCCCCAAGCAAGATCTATTAAGCTCTGATTCTTCACTCCATTGATCCAATTATGATTCTTCTTAATTCCCCAAGCAAGATCTATTAAGCTCTGATTCGTTACTCCATTGATCCAATTATGAACCTCTTACAAAGATAATAGGGATATGCGATTTGAGCATTCAACTTACATGCAATTGAATTGTCAAGCTAGTTGAACTTATAATTTGAAGTATGTTGGAAACTCTTCTTTAATCATTTTATTGATAATATTCTCATCCTCAATATTTAAGGTGCTCATAAATAATTGATCGCATAAGTAAAGTTTACATAATTAGGTCAATATAACACTTTGAGCACTAACTCCAACAATTACTAATTAATACATATCTTACTCAAGAAATGGTTAACTTTATCACAGTTCACAACAATATATACAGTCATTGATCGAAGCTCCTTGTCAATGAGGCAATGTGAGTTGCATCTCTTTGATGCTTCATGTGATTTCTAAAATATTGAAATCATAGGATACAAATGGTCCTCAATTATACTTTGGTCTATTGGTTGGGGTTGATCAAAGTAATATGAATAAAAAGTAGTTCTCTTCTATATCAAGTATGTCTCGCATATTGAGCTTTCGTATTGTGCTTTATTTTTCATGATGTTTTTGATTGCATTCAAAAATTTCTAATAATAATTACTATCTAGTATGATACAACATTGATTTTTTTTAAAATTATATATTTAGATTTTTGAAAAACATACATCTCAAATGGATACATCCACTAGTGTTTTACTAAGCCCCCTACTTTAGCCTTATAAGGTAGGTGTATGGGCAGATGTTCCATTGATCCAAAGAAGCCTTGAGAAAATATTTGCTCAAGTTTGTTCAACATCACAAGAATGCCTAGTTCAAGTTCTCTCACTACATCTACTTTCAATGAGCTGCACATAATTCCTTAAAGAATGAATTGATTTCCATTAATGAATTAATTTTCCCACCTGAAAAAACACTAAATGCAGTAGTAGGGAAGCACTGTAAGAAAAATATGATAATTATGAATTTTCATGCCAAGTATTTTTGTCACTTCTAAGTCAACATAATGGCTCAAATTTGATGCTCTCCCACTAGAGAACTCCAGAGAATATGATTAGTTACAAATTATTCTTCACTAATCCATATTAAAATAATAATTAGCTTTAGGCTTTATCGGTTTTCTCATAGTTACTCTTGAAGTTTTAATTCCCTTTTCTTGCGACACT
>NW_018250741.1:7920-26661 GCF_001263595.1 Phalaenopsis equestris | reverse complement strand
CAAATTTGGAGCAAAGAGGTTAAAATTGTGCTAAAATGTTTTGGCGCCTAAGCGCCAAATACGACACTTAAGCGCCGGTTAAACAGATAAGGTACAGAGAAGGCCTCGCCTAAGTGCTAGAGGCCCCGCACTTAAGCGCCAGAGGCAGTTATTTGACAGTTTTCTTCATTTGGCCGAATTTAAAAGAGGTATTTGAGGCACCTATTACACTATAAATGAAAATAAGATTAAAAGACTCGTGAAAGGAGGCATCCTTTGGAGAATACATCGAATTGGGACACATTTTGAAGAGTTATCAATGCACCTCTTGAAGATTTATAAAAGAAGAAAGTTGAGACATTTTAAAGTGTGCATGAAAGTTCTGAAAAGTGTTGGAAAGGAGAGAGTTTTGAAAAGATTTTCAGGCACCACAAATTTACTTTACCCTTTTTATTTTTAGTTTATTTTGAGTGTTGTAAAAGAGAAGAGACTCAAAGGAAATTCAAGAGTTTGGTGGAGGATTTGAGATAAGTTTTTATCTTTTTTTTTAAACTACTTCTGGTTTTAATTGAGATTTCTTGTTGGTTTGACAATGATTTCTAATTTTAAACTAAAGTGTGATTTTGCTTTCTCCATAGATTCTGAGTAGTTTTCTTTATCTTTATCCTTAAAATGACAAGTAGTTAAAGTGTTGGATGGAAGTTGTGGAGAGTATTGATTTTTAATGTTGGAAGAAGTTGTGATGATTTAAATCTATGAACTTCATTTACTTCTTAATTTGGCCTATCCAGATGTTAAAATTTATTGTGAGAACATGTAAGAACCGGGCTGGTGTTGTCTCAGTTAATAATTGGAAAGAATCACATAAAATTATATGAATGAGAATGTAATTCATATGATTTAGTGCAAATAAATAGAAAAATAATCTTTGAAGGGTGTAGAGTTAGAGGACTTTTAAGTGACAGGTTAAAGCCCTCAACTTGGTTTATTGTTTTAGGTTCTGATACGAGATGTTAGGCCCTAGATGGAGGGAATCGAGGGAACTCTAGAGTGAGGGCTAGTATCTTCCTTGCCTACTCTAGAGTGAGAGCTGGTATCTTCCCTGCCTAGTCGGTCTTCATAACTATTCAAACTTTAAATTAGCCAATGTTCCTTATAGCATCTCTAGTAAGGGTAAATAATATAATTACTCCTGGCACAACACAATTTGCATACTACCACAACAGAATTTTTATGCTTAATAATACTAATTCATGATAAGGAGAAAAATATTTTCAAATTTAGTGCTGTTCTTTTACATAAACTCAAGTTATCTTTTTAAATTGTTACTGTTTTGTCAAAATATCAAAAATACCAAAAAGATTTAAATTTTAATTACTGTAATACATCTCTAGTTTAAGTAATTGTCTTTTTAAAATAGAAAATTTACCATTCATTGGAGCATATTGCGTATTTCCCTGTGGATTCAATTTTCAGGTCTTAATAAAAAAGTCCTATATTACTTGATAACGATACGTATACTTTCGTAGTATCCCAATATATAAATTAAAGAGTTAAATTCTTATTTGCTTCAGGATCAAGTTTTGACTCTCTTGCAAAGTAAGGAAATATAAGTAAAAATATAATCAGAGACATTGTTATACTGTTGCATATAAGTAGTAAGTCGGGATCAAGAGACATGATCACTCTCCTTGAAACACACAAAGATGATGTAGTTGCCTATAGTGGTCCGTAAGCATGAGGACCCCTTTAATTATTAATGGGTGATGGAATGCATACAAATCTGTTTTAAAATTGGTCCGAAGGCTATGTAAAAAAGTAATGTTGATTTTGAAAATAGTTTTAATATTAATCATAAAATTTGACTAGTCTTAATCTTTTAATTAATAAGATTTTAATGAAAAAAATAAAATTGTAGGGTCCTTAAAAAGCCAAAATTATATTTCTAGTAAGCACTGATCCCGATTTTCTCTATAGATAGATGTAAAATGTGATGTATGCGATTATTTGATTAATTTCCTTAATAGTTATTCTTAATTTGTAACAGCACAAAAACTTGATCTAAAGCGAAGGCAAGGTAAATTTTTCACTATTGTAGCAAATAAGAATGCAATTATAATATTTTAATATAGGATACTACGCAAGTATACATATCATTATCAAGTAATATAAAATTTTCTGATTAAGTCCCAAATATCAAACCCACAGAGAGGATTCGATTTAAATAAAAAGATACTTAGCAATATATATTATTACTCAAACTTAAGATGCTATAATAGAAATAAAAGTTTGATTATTTTTGTGATTTTTTATAATTGAAAATAAAGTGAGAAACTTATTAACTTAATTAAAATTCTTGTAAGATGATGGAAATGTAGATAAAATATATTTTTCCTTATCATGAATCAATGATAAATATAGAAATTCAGTTGTGGAAGTATACTAAATGTGTTGTGCCAAATAGAAATAGTAATATTCTTTACCCTTACTAGAGATGCTATAAAGAACATTAGTTAATCTATAATTTTAATAGTCTTAAAGACCGGCTAGGCAGGGAAGATACATGTTGTCACTTTAAAGTTCCCTCTTCTCCCTCCACCTGGGAGCTAACATCTCGTATCAAAACCTAAAGCTATGAATCAAATTGGGGGCTTTAGCCTGTCACTCTAAAGTCCTCTAATTCTACACCCTTAAAATATATTTACCTATTTATTTCCACTTAACCCCATGAACTACATTCTCATTCATGAAATCAATATGTGGTTCCAACCATTTGTTGACTGAAACAATAACATCTCAGATCTTACATGTTCTCAGAACAGGTTTTGACATCTTAATTGGTCAAATCAAGAAGTAAATGAAGTGCAAGGTCTTGAATCATCACAACTTCTTCCAATATTAAAGTCTAATACTTCACACAACTTTATTTAAACATTTAATCACTTATCATTTTATGGAAAAAGATAAAGAAAACTACTCATAATTCATGGAGAAAACACAACTACACATGAGTTTAAAAGTAGAAATCAAGCATAAAAATAAGAAATCTAAATTAAAAATCAAGTGTAGTCACAAAGATAAACACTTATCTCAAATTCTCTCCATCAAATGTCTTGAAGTTCTTTTGAATTATCTTGCTTCTCTCACAATACAAACTAATACACAAAATAAAATAAAATAAAATAAAACTGGTCGGCTGCTGCAGCGGCGGCGGTGGCAAACTTTGGTAGATGGTTGTTGGGCCCTTCTCTCTTCTCTTGGAAAATCTAAGTCTTTTCTTATAAAAATTCAAGGGGTATCTTGGTGTCTCCTCAAAAAGGTGTCTCCATTCAATGAATCTTCTAGAAGTTTCCTCCTCATAATTCAATTGAATGAATATTCGTGTCCATGGGCTATTTCTTACGTTT
This sequence comes from Phalaenopsis equestris, assembly GCF_001263595.1. Taxonomy (NCBI): domain Eukaryota; kingdom Viridiplantae; phylum Streptophyta; class Magnoliopsida; order Asparagales; family Orchidaceae; genus Phalaenopsis; species Phalaenopsis equestris. The sequence goes on along the minus strand of NW_018250741.1, from coordinate 23,275 downwards.
TTATCAAGGGTTGCTTCAAAGATCTCTTCAACTGCTCCAATTAAATATTTCTTCAAGTAATTAACTTTGGCGCTTAAGCGCGAGGTACTTGGCGATTAGGCGCGGATCATCTGGCGCTTAGGCGCCCCAGTTCATTTTTGACCCTTTTTCACACATTTTAGCATTTTCATCCAGTTGATTGTACTTACAAGAAAAAATACAAAAATACCTTTCATTAAAGTACGCAATATCTCAAAAATAGGTATAAAAATGTGTATAAAAATACTATATAATTTAGGTGTATCAAAATCCCCCAAACTTAAGATGTTACTTGTCCTCAAGAGACTTTTTAATATTTAAAAACCAATATAAGTAGAAAATGTATATGAGTTTTTTTAGGAGTTACCAAAATTTAGATTTAAAAATATAGTAATCCAATTTAGAAAACATATTGGTAAATGAGACCAACCTTAAGTTTAGAAATTTTTGTATTAAGAAATATGAAAATATGAGTTCCTGTCTAATTCAGAAATATTTGTAGATTTTTTAAATATAGAATTTAGACATTTTTTTATCTCCACTTAAAAATTTTTTTATTAAAAATAATTTTATTTACTATATTATATCCTTAAGCTTAAGAGTTTCTCAAGTCTTATACTTTAAAAAGATCAGATGTGGAATCAATTTTTGATTAGGCACTAATTCTCAAGCTTCTCCTCCCTTTTCTTTTTCTTTTTCTTTTTCTTTTTCTTTTTCTTTTTCAGACAGATTACTTTTTCTTTTTCAACTAATATCTGGACAGACCTTTAATGTTTTTGAATTCCACTCTTCCTTTCCTAAAGCAAAGAGTTGATAATTTTCTGTTACATTAAAAACATAATAATAGTTTTAAAAATTAATTTCAATAAAAGAAATTTAAGTTTTGAAAATAAAATGTCAAAATTTTTAAAATTTTCAAAAATACAAACTTTCTTACTAAAGATAGTTACACTATATTTAGCATTTTCCACACTAAAAATTTTTAACTTTAAGTTTTTCTTCATTACTATAAATTTTAACTAAATTCTCTAACTCATTTCTAAAATCAAAATTTCACTTCCCTAATATAACTTCATATACATAATCATTTTTCAAATCAAAATCAAATTTATTTGAAATACATTTGAGAACAAATAAGCTTTTAAGTTTTCTTGAAATTTTTCTTCCCTCCCAAACTTAAATTTTTAACAGAAATAAAACATTTAACATCTTACATAAATAAGCAGGACAGGAATGCAAACTAATTATAACATGCTTGCAGGAATTTTCAAATCATAAATATGCAAGTACAAAAATTAAAAATAGGAGTAAAAATTGAATTTGATCAATTTTTTTTAATTATTTAAAATACATAGATTCATAAGACTTCTATGCAGTGGAGTATAACTGAAAACCAAATAAACATACTAGCAAACAAACATGACTGCAACATAGAGAAAAATAATTAGTGGGAGATTGAAAATTTCAAACATGCAGCTTAAAGATACAAGTTAGCTAAATTCTAAACCTTTCTAAGATTTCAGAATTAAGTTTAACAAACACTAACTAAATACACAAAACAACTCAATTAACATAATTACTACCACTAAAACATTCTAACAACACTCAAATACAAATACATTACAGAAGGTGCACTAAACAAAACATAACATAACAAAAAGTAGCAGCCTCAATACTCTCAACTGAACTCAACAAAAAAGTACAGAATATCTGCACCATCCACAATTCATAATAACACATAAACAGAAAACAACATAAAATAAAAAATAGAACTACAAATCCAACTAAGCATCATCTTCCTCATCATTATCATCACTACGCCGAGCAGCTGTAGGCTCATATGGTGGATATTTAAGGTACTGATGAAATGCTACAAATCAGTTACCTCTATTGAGATGCTCGATAGCTGTGTGTTATTCCTCCTCATAATCACTTCTTCTTCTCATATACCCATCCATATGCTCTGCAAAATGCTCTAAGTATAATACCTTGTCCACAGTGTGATTGACATTATCTAAAATTCTTTGTAATAACTCAGTCTGAGACTCAGAACCCCGTGATGTAGAAACATGTGAAGCAGAGGCTCATGAAGTAGTGGCAGCAGAACTACTGGAGAATCCACCCTTCCAACCAAAAATAGAATGATGCGAATAGTCTTCACATTCACACTAGTAATAGGCTTCAATGACTGTAAGATCTCCTCCCTGCTGCCATATCTAACACCAACCTACTCACATAACAAAAAGATGAAGGATGCAAATCCCAAACCTGTGGTAGTAGCAGCGATGTCAGAACTAGTAATAACTCCATAAATCAATCCTCCAATATCAATAGGATTGGACTGCTAAATACAGTAGTTCAAACTTGCTCTCTCTCGATTCACTTCACTTAAATGATTTGTAGGCAACATACGAGCAGAAATAAAATAATGTCATGCCTTTGCATTAGCATCCAACTTCGAGGCAGAAAAATTTACTCTTCTTTCATTTGTAATCTTCCATAATCCTTTCCCAGCAGTTAAAGATGATATAATCTCTTCTAGTTCCTCCTCAGTAGGACTATAGTTTGCATAAAAACACAAAGTACTAGGAGGCAAATGATAAAATTGATTAATCACCTCAGGAGAAAATGGTACTGTTTTCCCCCTCACTATGACTCCTTCATCAGCCTCCGAGAGATTAGCATAGAACTCTCGTACAATAGAAATCATGGCGACAACAGAAAAATAACAGAACCGCTTCCGCTGGCAGCTAACAATCTTCAACAGCTCCTTCTAGACTTTTAAAACATCGCTCAGGAATCATTTTTCTTGTATGTAGTGCATCGTTATACCTGTCCTGAGCTCTCAAACTAACAAATTTACTCGAATTGAATGAAGCTTTTCCCTTGCTTCTTTTCATTCTCAGTGTCATTTTCTAAAAATTTGGATAAAATTCAAAATAAATTCCACAATCAACTCCAAATCACTAAACTCAACTTCTAAAAGCTTAAACTAACAAATCTATGCATTTTACATCAATTTTTCCAAAATTTTCACCATGTATACTGATTTTTGGGTAGCTCATGAATGTGCTCAAAATACATGGTGAAAATCAAAATTTTTTGCATAGAAGTGAAGCTCCTACCTCAAGAAGATCAAATCTAGCAATTTCAGCTTAAATCCACCAAGAAATCTTCAAAATAGGTGATACCCTAGCCTAGAAATCAAGAAAACCAAGGAAGAAGGCGAGCGAAGGAGAAAAAATGGAGTTTTTCGGATAAAAAATTCAATTAAAACCGTTCTCGAACCGGTTTTCGTGAACCGATGCGTAAGCGTGAAGGGTTCGGTGCTTGGACGCCAGTCTATCTGTTTAGGTAGCTCTTAAGCGTGGGTTTTGGCGCTTAGGCGCCAGTGTACAAATTTTGATTTTTTCAATTTAAGTGAAATGCACTCCTAGCCTAAGTCAACCAATCCTCTATGGTCTCAAAACACTGTATATACTATTTTCTTCCTCTTAACTCTTCTCTTACTCAAGTTTCACTAATCTTGTCCAATTCAATTCAACACTAAAAAACACAAAACTTCACACAAAAGAAACACTTATATTAATTCACAAACGATTATAAACACTTTTAAATACATAAATTCTCAATCCAAATAGTCTCGGATGAGAAAATTCCTAACACAAAACTAGACTTTAATAACATTAAAACACACATTAAACACACTTAACATAAACAAACACTAAACATATAAACATAAAATCACAAATTTAATTCCACTCTCTAGTTGATGGAACAAATTATGGCATATCGTTAGTCTCTCCTTCAGCATTTGGTATGTATATCTAAAAGAACGGAGGATGATTAATAACTCTGGTTGAATCTTCTTCAATCCACTTGTTCTTCAGATACATAGCCTTATCTTCTTCTTCTATAAAACTAGTATGACTAAACTGCATCTTTAGTTTCCATCCCAAATGATCGAGATGTGCATTAATCCAGATGTGCATTAACTTCCATCACTTTCACTTTAATTGAAGCCACGTTAGCCTCAATTCTCGTGATTTTCTTTGTTATTCCTTCGATACTAACAACTAAGAAACCGTTATACATTTCTTGCGCACTCTGACTAATAAAATTCCTTCTCATCACTTCTTTCTTCTTCTTCTTCAAATCATTCTCTCAAGAAGACTTTTTTCAAAATTCTCTTCTTTTCACTTAGAATTTAAGGGTTAAATGAAGGTGTGGTGAGATTTCTACTCATACCCCTCTATTTATAGGCTCTAAACCTCTCCCATAACTCCTAGGCACGTCTTAGAACTGATCTTACATGTTCAAGCTAACCAATTTGTAGTTAGAACTTCTAAAAACCAAATTCGCACACCTTTTTTAACTATCGCGCTTAAGCGTTTGATTTTGGCGCTTAAGCGCTAGTGCTCAATTTAACACAGGTCAACTTAACGTCCAAACATTCGTTCTAACATGTCTAAGTCATCTTTTATGGTCTTAGAATAATCACTAACTCATTATATGGTCAAAATACTACCATAATTTTTGAATTCACACACAACAACATAACAATAAAAAACAAACACACAGATAACTATGAGGTGTCCCCCACATAGCGCATGGTTTAACGTTCGTCAGCCCGATATAACCGGTGCTTATTCTGGTTGGCCCAACATCAGAAAATCATTTAATTTAAGTTTGTCACCTAAAAAGTAGGATTTCAGTCTATGACCATTCACTTTGAATATTTTATCAGTTTTAGGATCTTTAATATCCACAGCTCCATAGAGATAAACTTTCATCACAACAAATGGGCCCATTCATCTGGACTTAAGTTTGCCTGGGAATAATCTTAACCTTACATTGTTAAGAAAAACTTGTTGTCGTGGCTGAAATAGCTGAAAATATTTATTAAGAATCCTTTGATCATGCTACATCTTCATCTTTTCTGTGTAAATCTTAGCACTTTCATAAGATTCTTTCCTTATCTCTTCAAGATCTTTTAATTGCAATAATATTTTTTCACCAGCATCTTTTAAATTGTAATTAAATTCCTTAATCACCCAATTTGCTTTATGCTCAAGTTCAACTGGTAAGTGACACACTTTTCCAAATATTAGCTTGTATGGGGACATTCCTATAAGAGTTATGTATGCAGTCCTATAAGCCCAAAAAGAATAGTCCAGTTTAGCTGACCAATCCATTTTAGTTGGATTTATAGATTTTTACAATATTCATTTAATTTCACGATTGGATAATTCAGCCAAACCACTTGTCTGAGGATGATAAGGAGTAGCAATTCTATGGTTAATATGCTATTTCTTTAATAATTTCTCCATTATTGCATTTCTGAAATAACTTCCCCCATCAGTTATAATTACTCTCAACATCCCAAATCTAAAAAATATATTCGTTCTTAAAAACTTTGCAAAACTTTGAGCATCATATCGAGTTAAAGTAACAACTTATATCCATTTGGATACATAATCTACTACTAACAATATATATAAATTTCCGAAAGATGGTATAAATGCTCTCATGAAATCTAATCTCCAAACATCAAACATCTCAACTTCTAACACATAATTAAGAGGCATCTCATTCCTCCTAGAAATATTGCCCACTCATTGACATCGATCACAAGTTTTAATATAAACATTAACATCTCTAAAGATTGTAGGCCAATAAAATTCAGATTGTAAAATTTTATATGTTTTTTTATCAACACGAAAATGTCCCCCAAAATCAGAATTATGATATGTTTGGATAATTTCATAAATTTCTTCTAAAAGCACACATCTTTGAGTAATAAGATCCTTTCCTTGTTTATATAAAAATGGGTCATCCCAAAAATAAGTCTTAACTTCAGATACAAATTTCTTCTTATGTTGGTATGTCATTCCATAGGGTATAATATCACTAACAATGAAGTTCACAATATTGGCATACCATGGAGCACGCCAACATTATTATTGAGCAATTTTTCATCTGGAAAATGTTCTATAATTTCTTTTTCAAAATAGAGTAGTTTTTCTAATTCAAGCCTGGACAAATGACCAGCAATTTGATTCTTAGCTCCCTTTCTGTCTATTATTTCAAGGTCAAATTCTTGCAAAAGAAGAAATCAATCTTGGTTTTGCATCCTTCTTTTTCATTAAATACTTAATAGCAAAATGATCTGTATGCACTATACATTTAGTTCCAATCAAGTAAGATCTAAATTTATCAAAAGCATATACTACTGCTAATACTTTCTCAGTTGTTGTATAATTAATTTTAGCTTCATTAAGAGTTCTACTAGCATAGTAGATAACTTTGAAAATCTTATCATGTTGTTGTCCTAAAATAGCTCCAATAGCATAATCACTAGCATCACACATTAATTTAAAAAGTTTTTCCCAATCCGGTGAAACAATAATTAGTACAGTGACTAATTTTTCTTTTAATAATTTAAAAGCTTTTAAGCACTCTTCATCAAAATTAAAAATTACATCTTTTTCAATTAAATGACATAAAGGCTTCACAATTTTTGAAAAGTCTTTAACATATCGCCTGTAGAATCCAGCATGTCCTAAAAAACTGCTAATCACCTTTACACCTGTTTGGCAAGGTAAATTAACGATCACTTGAATTTTCGCAGGTTCTACTTCCATACCATTTTCTGAAATTTGATGTCCCAAAACCATAAATTGAATTTTTTCCTAATTAAGGACTAAATTTGTTTATTCATAGCGCATAAGAACTTTTGATAAATGTTCTAAACATAAGTCAAGTTAATTTCCAAACACTAAAAAATCATCCATAAAAAAATAGCCATCATACATCTTTGAAATGTAGCAGGTGCATTACATAAACCAAATGACATTCTTCTAAAAGCAAATGTACCATAAGGACTGGTAAAAGTTATTTCTATTGATCCTCAGGAGCTATTTGTATTTAGTGATAACCAATATATCCATCCAGAAAACAAATGTATTTATGCCCAGCTAGTCTATCTAGCATCTGATCTAGAAAGGATAGTGGAAAATGATCTTTCCTTGTGGAGAGATTTAGTTTTCTCTAATCAATGCACATTCGCCATCCTGTGATTTGTCTTGTTGGTATTAACTCATTATGTTCATTCAAAGTCACAGTCATTCCTCCTTTCTTAGGAACATACTGAATTAGACTAACTCAAGCACTATCTGAAATAGGATAAATAATTCTAGCATCTAATAACTTTAAAATTTCTTTCTTAACAACTTCTTTCATAATAGGATTCAATCTCCTTTGAGGATCAACCTTGGGTTTGCCGTTCTCTTCCATATGAATTTTATGCATACAAATTGAAGGACTGATTCCATTCATATCAACAATTGTCCATCCAAAGGCTTTCCTATAACTCTTTAAAATTTTCATCAAACTCTCTTCTTCTTCTATAATTAACTTTAAGGAAATTATAACAAGTAATGTAGAGGAATCACCTAAAAATTCATACTTTAAATGTTCAGGAAGCAACTTCAACTCAAGTTCAGGATGTTTTTCAATTGATGGACAAAAAGATGTATCTTTCTCTGTTGTGTCCAAAACTTCAAAACTTTCTCGAACATAATTTGAATCTTTCTTATATAAATCTTCATATTGATCTAATTCTTCTTTTTGCTCGTGTTCCAACTCTTTCATCTCAGATTTCTCTTCATAAGTTATTTTGAAATGAAATTCACTTAAATATGTTATAACATCCATTCGATAGCATTCATCATCTTTACCTTTGTCAGGGTAATTTATTGATTTTAAAATATTAAATGTAAATGTTTGATCATTAACGTGCATAGTGAATTCTTCTTTCTGTACATATATCATTGTTCTTCCTGTGGTTAGGAAAGGTCTCCCCAAAATGGTAGGTATCTCCTTTTCTTCCTCCATGCCTAGCACAATGAAATCAACAGGAAAGATAAATTAATCTACTTTCACTAGGACATCTTCTATAACTCCTTTATGATATGATATTGATCTATCTGCTAACTGTAGAGTTACAGTATTGGTGTAATTTCTCCTAATCCTAATCTTTTAAATATTGATAATGACATAAGGTTGATACTTGCTCCTAAATCACTTAAAGCTTTCCGCTCCTAAATCACTTTGATACTTGCTCCTAAATCACTTAAAGCTTTCCCATAAAATCTATCTCCTATTGCACATGGAATTGTAAAGCTACCCGGATTTTTAACCTTTTCAGGAAGTTTTTTTTTGAATTATAGCACTACACTCTTCACTAAGTGCATTAGTCTCATTATATTCAAACTTTATCCGCATTTGTCTATCCATAGGCTTTCTTATAACTCTTTAGATTTTTCATAAAACTCTTTTCAGCAAATGGAATATTAATTGTAAGCTTCTAAAAAGTTTCCATAAATTTCAAAAATTGCTTATCCAACCTTTATTATCAAAGCCTCTGAGGAAATGTAAGTGGTGGTTTTTCCAAATCAACTTTAAGTGGAGAAATATGTCTCTTTAAACTTTTCAGAGCATTTAGTAATCTTGAAAGTAAAATTTTAAATTTAAATATAATTCTCTTCCACTTCTAAGTTGAATGACTTTTACTTGCTCTTTATTCTGATCTTTTGGATTTACTTCTATATTACTAGGAAGTGTTCCTTGGGATTATTACTTAATGAATTTGCTATTTATCCAAGTTGAATCTCAGTATTTCTAATTGTAGCTCTTTGAATTTGTAATTGATTTCCCATTTGTAACGCCACTTCTTCTATAGCAACTTTCTCTCCTTAAATTATATATTACTATTGAAACCTCGAGGATTAGTAGGTCTGATAAGTAGATCTAAAATTATTATTCCCTTGGTTGTTCTAGTTTCCCAAGGGGTTTACTTGATTTCTCCCCCATTGTCTCCCCCATTGCTAATTATTACCACCCGTATTATTATTCCAATTGAAGTTGGGATGGTTCTTCCAACCTGGGTTATAATAAATTGAATATGGGTTATTATGCTTGTTATTCATGACATTCAAAGTTTCTAATGATTTTTGAAAATCTACCATTTGTCCTAATGAATTCTCTTCAATCATAGGAATTGGTTGAGAAAAATTCATTCCAAATTGGTCCAACTTCCTTGAAATTGTAACAACTTGATTTGCTAACATGACAAAAGTATCAGTTTCATGAACATCAGCTGTTTTCTTAAGATTTACCCTTTCACAAGGCCATTGAAAATTATTGGTAGCCATCTCTTCTATTAAAGCATAAGCATCATTAAATGGTTTTGACATCAATGAACCACCAGCAGTGACATCGATAACAGATCTAAGTGTTCCAGCTAATCCATTGTAAAATGTTTGAATTATTAACCAATTTGATATAACATGGTGTGGAAACTTTCTTATGAGTTTTTTAAATCACTCCCATGCTTCATAAATGGACTCCCCTTTAAACTGGCTAAAAGATGTAATATCATTTCTAAACTTCACAGTTTTTATGGTGGAAAATATTTAGCAAGGAATTTCTGTGCTAAATCACTCCAAGTTCTAATAGATCCAGGTGATAACGATTGTAACCATATCTTAGCCTTATCACTCCGTGAGAAATGAAATAATCTAAATCTTATAGCATCATCTGATACATCATCATATTTAAATGTAGCACACAATTCTAGAAAATTGGAAAGATGTAAATTTGGATCTTCAGTTGGTGCTCTCCCAAACTGATTATTTGATATCATTTGGATAATAGCAGGTTTAAGCTCAAATGAATTAGCCACTAGAGTGGGTTTTTGAATACTGGGAATGGTGCCTTTCCTCTGGTTTTACTGCCTCTTAGCTCTTAGTCAATTGAGAGCTAACCAGAGGAGGTGCCCATGAATGTTCTATGATATTTGAGGTTGGTGGAAGCACCTGGTAAAGAGGTACATAGTACTCAATGTCATCATAAACTCTTTCCTCATTTATGGAGAAAGACTAGATGCCACTCAAAATGGATGTCTCTTCCTTCCAGCATGTACTTGATGGAAGGTTGAAGGTACTATTTCACAATCATGAATCTATGAATTTTTAAGCAGAGCTTTGAAGGACGTGTTTCCGTCTATCATGTGAAACTTTGCTTTACTTTTAAAATCACCAAACTATAGAGGAAGGGTTATAGACCCTAAGGTTTTTTGACCCTTCTCATTGAAGTCATTCAACATAATTCTATTTGAGCATAACCTTCTTGAAGTCGAGAAAGCGGCTCAAGGGTCTGGATACTGATTATATTGACAAAAGCACCATGATTAACATCATTCAAGCTACAGTTCAAGGGTGTTTTGTATATCATAACAATCACATATAATGGGTGGTTATGATCTGCAACACCTAATAGTAGACCCCCCTTAGAGAAAGTAATGGTAGTTATGTCCTGTGGTGTGACTACCTCATTCATCTTCTCCTCCATATAATAAGTATAGAAGAACTCAAGCTCTAAATGATACTTTACTAGTCTCTCTCAACTCAAAGGATAATAGGAGGGCATCATAGATTCTCAAAGCATCGACAACATTTTTAGGGGTGCTAGGACATTATAATCCACCTTAATGGATGGATTTCTCGTTCCCTTATTCTGATTGAGAACCTTGGGATGATCGTCTACTTCTTAAGTGATGGTATCATTCCCCTTCACCTTTAAGGTAGGCTTAACTGTCCTTAGAGGAAGAACTCCCCACTTCTTAGATGGACTTCTTGAATATCCTAAATAAGAGTCCCAGAGGGCTCATCCCTAGTGGAAAACTATGTTTATGGCTTTTTATCGGAGTATTCATGAGTGGTGGTCTCACATACATCATCCGATGAATCACTAAGATCATTCCATATGTAGTATGAATCGACGAGGGAGGGTGGTGATGGATGGTGCTCTTCTCATTCAATATCACTATCTTCAATGTTGGAAGAACTGACCATGTAGATGTGAGACATACAAGAGTAAATAAAAGATTCTTCTTTCATTAAATTTTCAAAGGAATGATCTGCTAGTAGGAACACAACATTACTTTCCTAAGATTGCATTATTATCACATAGAAAAGAAGAAGCATTTTTAGCAATATTTGGCATTGGTATGATCAGAGTGACTTCAATAACCTTAGTAGATCCTCATCTAAGAGGCTTCTCTAGGTATTATTTTGGTATCTCGATCTCCCCAGTTTTACGAGTAGTAGCTTTCGTGGACATGCCCTAGGTGCCTGTAATAAGGGCAATAATTTTTCTTTTTGGACTTCTCCATCACATCAGGCCTCTTAGGTGGAGGGAGTTGCCTCCCCTACTTCACCAGGCTTTCAAACATTCTTTCTTAAAAGAGTAAGTCTTGGATTTTCTTTGCCACAAAGCCTCAGTTTTCCACTTCAGAGGTGGAGGGGAAATTGGATCTGTGAACTGGACTAGCTTTTTATGCCTATTATCAATTATCATCAATGCCAAGCTCTTTTTCATCATATAATGAAAGGCATCTTACCCTTGATCTTATCATTATCATTTCCAAAGATCAAGGCTCATACAATATCCTGCAAGCTAGTTACTTTCTGGATCAATAGTTGGGAAGTCTTAATAGTGGTTATTTTTAGTAAGACTAAGATAGAGCCACTAATTTTGACCAACAAAAAGGTGACAGAAGTAGAGGCTCACACTTCATGCTCAAGTTTCATCAGTGAATAGCAAGACCCAGTAAGGATTCATTAAGTCTCTGTTGAGCTAAAATTAGATCACTCATGGTGATCTGGAGACGTGCCTCAATAAACCACATGATGAAATCATCCTCAAGCTCAAAGAAAGGCTTAAATGTGTCATTTAATAAGTTGGCATACCATTCAAAGGTGAACTCAAATAAGCTTGTGACAAAGAGGCAAAGCAAAAACACGTTTTTATTGCCTATGTTGCAACAAAGCACTCAAAATTGAGCAACAGATTGTATGGGCTACTGACCCCATTAAACCTCTTAAAGCAAGGGGCAACAAACCTTAGAGTGTGCAGGATATACTCATACACCTCTGAGTAAGGTCTAACTTTCCTCACTATAGTCTTACCCTACTTGAAGACCAAAAAAACATTAACATGTTTGTCCACTAAGAATTGGAGGTGTAGAGAATATGATCAATTTGGGCATCATTAGAAGATGACAAATTAACGTGCCTTGAAGGCACAAGCGGTTGACGGGTGCAGTTGTATGTTTCTCCACCTACATGGGAGGGGAAATGACGTCAGACCCTACTTGATCGACCTTTAAAGTTGTTACTTAGGCAGTCAAAATGATGATTTGACTCTACAAAAGAGCAATAACTTTGTCTTTTATTTGGCCTTCCTGGTCATTCATGGTAATATCTTGAACCTGAGTGGACTCATGACACTCAACATCATTGAGATCACGGGTTGGGTTATCAAGGGCGAGCAGTTGAGCCTGAGTAGTTATAGTCATTATATGATGAAAGACCATCTCAACATCATACAATTCTTCACCAATATGAACATCCTTATCAATGAGGTTCTTTGATATATCTGAAAGATTCCCAAAAAAGTCACCCTCAAGCTCTTTCTTGGGCTCAATCTTAGAATATGCCTTAGGTGATGCTGAGGCTGGCTCAACTAGAAGAGCAACTTCTCTTCATACTGCATCCATGGCTTTTGAAACTAAAGCCAGAATATTAAAAGGCACAATGGCAAGAGTTTTTCTAACCCATTGCTTCTTTGCCAAAATTGGGTGATAAGCTTTTCAAATATATTTATTTTAAAGAAATGAGGTGAGTTTCTATGAGGTGTACCCTTGACATCCCTCATCAAAATATGATATATCAACTTTATTCTTACTCAAAGAATACAAGAAATAAGCCAAAATTTTATTCCTTTTACTCTTTTGTGTAGAAGTTACAATACTTGCAGGTGGAGGCATTGTAACATTATTCGCAACAACATCTGGTGTGGTTGTAGGTAAAACCTTAGCAGGTTCTACAACTTGTACCATAGATGGTAGATATCCAGACCCCAAATTGGATCGATGAGTATATCTTGGTCTTGTGCTATGATGAACCGTTACTTGCTCAAAAACCTAGGAAATTTGGTCAAGAAATCTCCTCTTAGTGACGGGGCCCTTCCACTTTAGGAAAGAAACAACTCTTGCAATCTTTTTAGTAAGCAGATCAGTGGTAGACTTGTAAATATGAACAACTAGCTTGGAATGCCCTGCACCTCGAGTTGGAAAAACCTCTTGACAATCCTAGTTGAGACATAGTCTACACAATCAGACAAAAAAGAGAAAGAGTTCTCATCCATCGGGGATTTAAGCTTCATCCCAAGCTATAACTGAGACAAGTGTAGAAACCTATGATTGATCTTGTTGCTGAGACCTTGACAACCTATTCCTATTCACGTAAGCCTTCTTGCTTAATTTATGAGCAGGTAAATCCTCAGAGGGACCTATAATTAAAGGAGTCAGGATAACGACTGATCCAACAACGGGCAAACTCGCAGGTGGTACTACGACGCCCTTAGAAGATGTAGATGACCCCACTTCAATGAGGAAAAATAATTGTGAACATATGAAGGGATGGCCTAAAAGTCTAGAAAAGATGAGCGAGCAATGTGACACATCACTATCTAGTGTCAGCCCCTTCCTAGCAAGAGAGATCGCACCAACTCAAGCGATCACAACCAGAGTAGTGTCATGCACACGAATCCTCTTCTTCAGAGGAGGGCACACAATAAATGCCTCGGTGGGCATATGATTATGTAAAATAATACATACCTGGTTCTTGAAAGAACTAAAGGTAAAAGAAAGAAACAAAGTTTCCTCCAGTCCTCTTAATTGTGATCATCTTCTGATAGTCCATGTCTGTCAATCAAATGGGAAATGGATCTGATTCAAAGAAAAGTTTAGAAAAATAATCAAAATATAAAGCATTGGTGGATGAACTATAAATGTAACCACCAAAATGCTGAGGGTGAGGAAAGGACAAAATAATTTCACATTGCTAACTGTAGAAAATGGTACAAAGATTTAAAATCCAATGGCTCATAAATAGAAAATAATGACACAAGCAAGAAATCAGGTCAAAACAATATAAGCAAGACTCCTAAAAATAGAGAGAGGCTCATCCATAATGGAGTCTCCAATCTGTTGTTTATTTTTAAGTGAACATTGGAGCCCTCAACTTGTTTATTTATATACTTATCATCGTTTGATTTCTTCATTCCAAGTAAATCTCTCTCCCTAATCATCAAAAATGATTCTAAGAATAAAAGAATAGAAAAATAAGTATATACAATGAAAATAGATAAATAAAGAAGAAAAAAAACATGAAGAGCTTATGTAAGGTAATTCTCATGTGATAGGTCGAGAGTATATGTCCAGAATGAGACTAGATCGAAATATCTCGATACTCGATACCCATGAAGAGAATCCTTATATAAGCAACCCGTAACTAGATAATAAAAAAAATATTTTTGATATGGGGCCAAGATCAACTCCTAGAGGGAAGTACCCCTTTAGTTAATTAAATCTTTGGGGATACCAAAGAATACTCTCGATAATAAGAGTCTTGATTAGGCTTTTGTGATCACTGATACACTGAAAATATATGCATTTTTAGACCCATATTTTATACCTATTTTTGGTGATATTGCACTTTAATGGAAGGTATTTTGATGTTTTCTTGCAGGTTGTTGATTTTTGGGCTTAAAGCAAAAAAGAAGCAAAAAAATGAAATTTGGTGTCAAAATGACATTTTTGAGGAAATACTCAGCCCCGGTAGCGCCAAGGTCTGTCGATGGCGCAGAACAACCAAAAGCTGGAGGATTTTTACTCAACACCGACGGTGGTTCAGACCTCGTTTCTAGTATATTGGATGTATTTGGATGATTTTTGAAGAGTTTTTGGAGGCACCTCTTGGAGAATCGACCTTGGGCTTTATTTGGAGCCAAATTTCATCGGAAAATGGGCTCCTCTACATTCATTTTTTGCTCCACAACGTTCCACTACGCCACATTTTTATAATCCATCTTCATTCCACCACCATATTGGAGTCAATTAATGATTTTTCTTTCATAGTTTAGAGTTTTTGTGGTGAGATTTAGTGTGAAACCTTCTGTAAAAGTGTTGGAGAAGGAGAAAAGTGAGAGAGTTCTTCTTCCTGCATTTCTAAGGAAAGGCTACAAAGGATTTGCTTTGAGAAAGAGTTCCAGATAAGTTTGTTTATTTATTTAGTGTCATATGAACTTTCTTTTATATATGAAATTTATGTTTTTTCATATCTTTCTCATGAAGTTTGAGTAGTTCCCTCTATCTTTTCCCCTACTCTGAGATATGGTGAAATAAAGAGATAAAATGAATGTGCCATAA
>NW_018250741.1:6813-7829 GCF_001263595.1 Phalaenopsis equestris | reverse complement strand
TATAGATATATAATCCAAAAAGAAATTTTATTAAGATTGTATTTTTAAAGAATTTTACTTAGATTACTTTATTTGTTTATGCAAAATATTGGATCTGAAGGTTTAGTACCTTACGATTCAGAATTAGAACATACTATTAGAAAAATTCAAAAACAACAAAGAGAAATTAAGAATTTGAAAGAAATGAAGAATAATATAGAAAATCCAATAAATGAGAATAGACAAAGAACTTTAAGAGATTATGTGAATCTGACAGCATATGAACTTCATTTAACTATTTAAAATTCTGATGTTGTTGCTAATTCATTTGAGCTTAAACCTTCAATTATCCAAATGGTACAAAATAATCAGTTTGGAGGATCACCTACTGAAGATCCTCACTTACATCTTGCTAGTTTTTTTTGAAATTTGTGCTACATTTAAATATGACAGAGTGCTTAATGATGATGTTAGACTTAGACTTTTTCCTTTTTCATTAAGGGATAAAGTCAATGCTTAGTTAAATTCATTAGCACCTGGATCTATTACGACTTGGGGATAACTATCACAAAAATTCTTGGCTAAATATTTTCCACCCTTGAAAACCGCTAAGCTTAGAAATGATATTACATCTTTTTGTCAATTTGAAGAGGAATCAATATATGAAGCCTGTGAAAGATTTAAGAGAAAATGACCACACCATGCTTTACCCGATTGGTTAATAATTCAAACCTTTTATAATGGATTAGTAGAATCATATAGATCTATTATATATGCTGCTGCAAGTGGATCATTAATGTCAAAAACTTTTGATGAAGCATATTCCTTAATAGAGGAAATGACTACTAATAATTTTCATTGGCCTTCTGAACGGGTAAATCCAAAGAGAGTAGCTAATATTCATGATTTTGATGTGATGTCTATTTTAACATCTCAATTTGTCGCTAGCTGCTATTTCTAAAAAAATTGATCAAATAGGAGTGAACTATTCTCAAGTACCTCTAGTATTAGAGGAAAATTCACTATGATAGATTATT
>NW_018250741.1:4585-5838 GCF_001263595.1 Phalaenopsis equestris | reverse complement strand
GAATTAATAATGAGAGTTAATGATCAAAAAGTGAAATTTAATATAGCTAAAGCTATGAAATATCCTGTAATAGAAAAAGATAATGAATGTTTCAGGATGAAAGTAGCTGATTATTTAAGTAATGAACAGTTTAAGAAAGAATTCAAAGATAAATTTAAGCAAGGAGAAATTTTTGAGAATGAAGATGAAATTAAAGTAGAAGATTTGGATTATATTCAGGGAAAATTTGAAATGTAGACTTGATGGAAAATGATAGTAAAAATCTTGCTCCTTCAAGTATTAAATCACATGAACTTGAATTAAAGATATTACCAACCCATTTAAAGTATGTATTTTTAGGAAAGTCATCTACATTACCGGTTATTATATCTTCTGAGTTAAGTGAGATTCGGGAACAAAAGTTGATAAAAATGTTAAAAAATTATAAAAAGGCTTTTAGATGGATTTTAGCAGATATTAAAAGAATTAGTCCTTCAATTTGTATGCACAGAATTTTATTAGATGAACAACATGAACCTAAAGTTGATCCTCAGAGAAGATTAAACCTAATAATGAAAGAAGTTGTTAAAAAAGAGATTTTAAAATGATTAGATGCTGGAATTATATATCTTATTTCAGATAGTGCTTGGAAAAGCCTAATTCACTGTGTACCGAAAAAAAGAGGAGTGACTGTTGAAGAAAATAAGAAAAATGAATTAATACCAATAAGACAAGTAACTTGTTGGCGAATTTGCATTGATTATAGAAAATTAAATATGGCCACCAGAAAAGATCACTTTCCTTCGCACTTTCTAGACCAAATGTTGGATAGATTGGCTGGGAATAAGTACTATTACTTTTTAGATGGTTATACCGATTATCATCAAATTCCAATTGCTCTAGAGGATCAAGAGAAAACAATGTTTGCAAGCCCATATGGAACATTTGCTTTTTGTAGAATGTCTTTTAGACTATGCAATGCACCTGCAACATTTCAAAGATGTATGATGTCAATTTTTAGCAATTTTATAGAACATGGAATGGAAGTGTTTATGGACGATTTTTTCGTATTTGGAAATTTGTTCGAATTATGCCTTAATAATTTAGAAAAATTTCTAGAAGTATGTGAAAAAGTCAATTTAGTATTAAATTGGGAAAAATATCAATTTATGGTTGTACGAGGTATTTTGCTTGGGCATAAAATTTCTGAAAAAGGCATGGAGGCAGATCCTGCAAAAATCCATGTTATAGAAAAATTACCACCACCTACTAAT
>NW_018250741.1:3871-4446 GCF_001263595.1 Phalaenopsis equestris | reverse complement strand
CATTTGAATTATTAAAGAAAAAGTTAGTCACTGCACCTATAATAGTACCACCTGATTGGGAAAAACCATTTGAAATAATGTGCAATGCTAGTAATTATGCTATTGGGGCTGGATTAAGACTAAGACACGACAAAGTTTTTAAAGTTATATATTGTGCTAATAACACTCTAAATGGTGCTCAGATTAATGATACCACTACTGAAAGAGAGTTATTAGCTAATGTTTATGCCTTTGGTAAATTTAGACCTTATTTAATTGGAACTAAATGTATAGTGCATGAAGATCATTCTATTACTAAATACTTAATGCAAAAGAAGGATGTTAAACCAAGATTATTTAGATGGATACTTCTATTGCAAGAGTTTGATTTTACAGTGATTGATAGAAAGGGAAATGATAATTAAATAGCTGATCATTTATCTAGAATATAAATAGAAATATTAACTAATTTTATAAATGAAATTTTAGAGAATTTCCTGATGAACAATTATATAGTATTGATGAAATGGATGTACCGTGGTATGCTGATATAGTAAATTATATTGTAAGTGATATTCTACCACCTGATATAAAAA
>NW_018250741.1:1132-2734 GCF_001263595.1 Phalaenopsis equestris | reverse complement strand
TCCTAACACTGGAAAGATATTTAAAGTTAATGGACATCGTTTGAAACATTATTATGAGGGGCATGCACATACCTCAATTTAAAGAAGTTTTAATATTAAGTCAACCCAACTGAACAAATGATATGTCGGACTGATGACGTTAAACCAAGCGCTTTGTGGGAAGTAACCCATACTTATATTGTTATGTATTACTATTTAGTTTTTTAAGTGTCTTATATATTAGTAGATAATAATCCTACACAATTGCATTTATTATAAATTAAGTCAAATATTATTATTGGAAGAAAAGTTGGTATTTAATTGAACGAAAAATGAAAATCCCATAAATTTGGCCACTGGCGCCGACAGCGCCAGAACGGGCACCAACGACGCCCAAGAAAGCGGATATTAGCACCGACAACGCCCATCGGGAGCGTCGGCGGTGTCAAGAGAGGTTGGACTGTTTCTGCGACTTTTAGCATACTTTGGTGGGATTTTGATCCATAATAACCGTCGGGAGGTGTTTTTAAAGTCCAAAAAAATTTCTAGGACGTCTAGAAACTTTCTAGTTTTGGATTCCATGGCTTTCAATTCCAAAAATACTTCAAGGTATGAACTTTTTAATAGAAGAAAGTTTATTAGTTTTGATGCGCAGAGATTATACGATAAAGTTATTGTGAAGAAGAGATTGATCAAGGAAAGAGGATTTGTTAATCATGGGTTGATCAATGCAAGTGCTCCAGTTGGCAAGATCATTTTACAAAGGCGAAGCGAAGTTCTGTGTTACACTACCGCTGCGATTGTTTTACCTGTAGTAAAGAAATTCTATGCAAATTTACATGGAATTACCCAAGAAGTTGTCTTCGTACGAGGTAAGGTTGTACCATTTACTCTTGCGAGGATTAATGAATTGTACATGATAGAAAATGTTCCAATCTGTCATTATGCAAATTTCATTCCTATGCGAGATTTGATGCAAGATATTTATAATTTCTGACGGATGAAAGTGATATGTGGGAACTACGAGATGAAGGATATATTAGTTTTCCTGCTTGATCACTTAATCCAATTTCGAAGCAATGACATTTCTTTATTTGTGCAAAATTACTCCCTACTATGAAGATCAGTAGAGTCACCAAGGAGTGTTATTTTAAACTACTATACTCAAATGGAAAAAACCTATTGATATAGGTTCAATTATATTTAAATCTGTGATGTGAATCATTATGAATGAGCCAATTTATGGACTTGGGCATCCTTCTACAATTTTTCTGATTTGCAGTCAATGTCAAGTACCATTTGAAAGTTGGGAAAAAGTCTTACTACCATGGGAGCCCATGATCCCTATCGATGATCAGTATGTTGGTAATGGAAATGAAGCACTAAATTCTATTATAGATCATTTTTCACATGCTTCATCTCCATTAATGCCACCAACAGTCGGAAGTTCGCTTGCTTTAGAGAAGAAATTGAAGAAAATTGAAAGAGAACTTCAGGGTATTATGAATGCAGTGGGAGATCTCAACTACCTTTTTGATCACCTAGATTGGAGAATGAAAGAGAATTTTGATCACACTGGAACTTTTGAAGCAGGATTAGTTTGGATGTTTAAAGAAAAGGGGT
>NW_018250741.1:0-703 GCF_001263595.1 Phalaenopsis equestris | reverse complement strand
TGAAAATGATTGTTTGTGAAATGTGTATTTATTAATTTAGATAAAATTTGTGTTTAAAAATACTAAAAAAAAACTTTGGAGAAAATTGAAAGGAAATTGAAAATTTGAAAAATCAAAATAGTGAATTTCGATCCTTCAGTGCTGACGGCGCCTTCGACCTGAGAGTGGCAAATTAACCCTTTAATTCTTGATTTTCACTGTAAACCTCCATTTTTACCCCTTAAGTCACCTTCAACCTTCGATTTTGCACCTAGGGCTTAATATTGGGCGGATTTGAGGTGATTTAGAGGCAAAGGAACTTCGGATTTTATCATCTCTAGGTAAGAGCTACAATTTAAAGTAAAAATTTTTTATTTTCACCAAAGATTTTTCTCACATTGACTAGATCCGAAATTTTGAAATTTTTGGAGATTTTGAGGATGCTTTGGTGAAGAACTCTTACTTAGCGGATTTAAGTTTAAAGTGATTTACAGTTTGATTTTCAGAATTTTGGGATTTATTCAGAATTTTTTATCAAATTTTTCTAGATTTCTATGGCACCTAGATCGAGTAAAAGGAAAATAGAATATGAAGAGCAAAGGTTTATTAGCTTTAGAGCCAATACTCGATTTCATAGTATTCAAGAAAATAAAAAAGTGATTCAGGACCGAGGTTTTACAAATCCGGGCGGAGAAGTTGAACGATTGATTATCGCTCGGCAGTG
>NW_018250740.1:47399-66763 GCF_001263595.1 Phalaenopsis equestris | reverse complement strand
ACCACTTTGCTCTTGGGGTACTTCACCTCATGACTTACTAAACACAACTCAAATGACTTTGAGGCTTAGAGTGTCATATCCATGAGCTAATTAAAGTATCAGAGGAGAATATGTGGATTTTTAAAATTTAATTTAATTTAGATAATTATTTAAATTTTGAAAATAGGATTTTCAAAAGTTAATTTATTTATTTATCCAAAATAAAATTTATATTTATGAAACAATTATTAGAGGTTTAGTAAGGTCAGATAAACACTTAGGCAAAACTTCATGATTTTTGGAATAAAATTTCTTTTTTTATTATTTAATTTTATATAATTTTCATGATTTATTTAAATAGAAAATAGTGTTTTAATTAAAAAAATTGTTTTTATACTTTTATTAGATTTCCCTTAGTTCAGAAAACTCAGAGAATTAAATTTTATATTTTTGTGATTTTTAATTTATTTAATATAATTATTTTAGTGAGAAAATATGAAAAATTCATTATTAAGCCTTTAAAATTTCTTTTTAACTTAGAAAAAATTAGAAAAAATGTCCTAATAAATTCTAAGTGATCAGGGGACATTCCCACTTATTTTGACTCATTTTTTGTATTTTTGAAAATTTTGATTAATTTAATTATTTTTAATTCGAAGTATATTTTATAAATGAAATATTTTCACAAAAATGGATTTTATTTTTATAAAATATCTCTGATCACAAGGAACACATACAAAAGATTTTTCATAATTTTTCTAAGCAAATTTAATTTAATATATTTATTTTTGTATACAAAAAGCAAGGTTTCCTTAAGAAATCCATTTTAGTGCCTAGACTAAGTCAAATAATTTTGATATTTTTATAGTGGGTATACATGATTTTTATCAACAATGTGGAATTAATTTTGTTAATTTTTTAAATGTATTTAATTTACACAAATTAATATAAGGTATGTACAATTAAGTAAGTATAAAAATTCACAAAATAATTCGAAGCATCACACTATTTTTCCTAGATTTCTTTGACCACAGGAAACCTACTAAAATTATTCTCATAATTTTTTAAGTTGTATTTTGGTTTTAATAATTAAAATAAGCCAAAACGGTCTCCTTAGCTTAAATATTAGGGTTATAAGCATAGAGGTGCCCTCTGAACTTGAAAAAATTAGAAGGCATAGTCTCTATCATGAGGAACAAACCCTCAAAATTTCAAACCATGATGAAATGTTTTAAGCTATGAAGAACTAAAATACCACAGAGGGTATTTAATTATTTAAAAATCAGGAAGTGAGAAAATAATTTTTAATTTTAGTCCACATTATTGTCTTCTGTTCACTGAGCAAGGGAGTATTTTTGTTTTATTTATCTTTTTTTTATAGAGAAAGATATGGATTTTTAAATTTTAGGCGTTTAAAATATTTTAAAAATCCCTATTTTCTACTTATCCACGCGGCGCTGACTGGATCCTAGGCCACCCCAAAAGAACATGCGACGCTCCTCCATTTGATGTCACCTTCCCCCTCAGTTGCCATGCGGACCGCGCTTTATGAACCATGGATCCGTTTGGTATGATCTCCTCCATCCATTGGATACACGCGCGATCAGACGACTCTCCGCTATCATCCCCAAGTGACCTAATCCATGAGCCCTTCACACTAAACCCATAAGATCTTGGCCTAAACTTAACCAATTCGTGTGGGGTTTGTTCTTAAACCTTCATCTACTCATGAAAAATACATCTATATAGTTTATATGGTATGAAATACAGTAAATACGTATGGAGGGTCGAAACAAGCTCAATTTAGGGTTGGAGTTGAATACTTTTGTCTGAGAGGAGAGGCCTCGATCAGATGGTTGTGGTAGCTTTGATTGGTCCCAACGAACTTGCAGATGAAGTACCAAGCCTTGATAAATGGTCTAGCTATGAATTCGATCAAGCTCGATTTCATGTGTTAGTCTAGAGTTAGGTTAGAGGCTGTTTGAAAGGGGGCTTTTTTGGGGAATCAAATTCTTTCACTACAGGGATGGTGTGTGAATAATTAATTGGAGTTTGGTTCACTATGGAGGTGTGGATAGATCTGTAATGGTTTTGGGGCAAAATTCAGTAAAGAAATTGTCTTTGAGGGGTGGCTATCAGTGGCTGGAGCAAGGGGATTGCACTTGGAATGGTTTGGAGAAGCTCTGGTGAGATTTTGATGGAGTTTCCTTAAGGTTTCAATCACAAATTCTTTGGCCGTAGAGAGCTCCATTTAAATCCATCACTGTCTGGTGGAGCTCAGGGGTTGGAGTTGGGTGCTAAAACTTACCGAGGTGCAAGGAAGAAAGGCTCTAATGGCCAATGGGAGTGAGCCAAGTTAGGGAGGTTCAATTTTGGGTTTTGGCCACTTGGGGCTACCTTGGGCTGGTTGTTTCCAGCAATTAAGGAGGTGGCTGGCTAGGATTCAGTCACTTCTTAGTTCAGGGAGGTCAGGGAGTGCTTAATGATGGTTAACCCCCAAGGGTAAGCAATGTTGAAGGAGATATTTGAGTTTAGGCCAAATATGACGTGAAATCCCTTAAATTATGGGACCATTGGTCCATAGCTCATTTTTCATTTTTACTGGTTTAGGTGGGTTTAACCTGGTCCATAGGGTGTGTTTAGTGGCTAGGGTGTCATCAATTTGTGGCTTAGGCATGGCTAAGTCAATTTTGGAGCATGAGTCAAATTTGGGTCCAAATGGTTAGGTTAGCCATGAATTTGAGCCCAATTGATTAATAAACATTGTGTAGATGATTGTTATGAAGATTTTTTGTGAAGGATTGAAATAATTTTGAGTTCATTTGGAAGCTCAATTTGAAGGATTATGGTTTTTTGGTCAATTTGGGCATGTTGGACTAAACTTGGGTCGAGATTGGGCTATGGTTGGGTGAGATTCAAATTAATTATTGAGGATGGTTTATAGGAATTTCTTAAAGAATTTTCAACATAAATTAGGTGTCATATTTGGGGTTAAGGCATTCAATTTGGTGGAACTTGGAGACATAGACAATATAGGGATTATTAGATTTAGGTGAAATTAAATGAAATTGAGGCTTCATAAAGGCCAATTGAAAGTTCAATTTGATGTGTATGATTGTTATGAAGAGTTTAGGATTCAAATTGGGGCAAATTGAGAAGGCTATGGGGTTCAATTTGGTGGTTTGACTTAGATCAGGATTGAGCTCAAAGCATGGGCCAATTAGGCTTGGATTTAGTTAATATTGGTCATATGAAAGGTGAATTTGAGTTTAGAATTGAAATTGAGGGAAATTGGAACCAAATTAATGGAAATTTAAGGTGAACCTTAAAGGCAATTTTGGGGGTTTTGGTCAAAATGGTCAAATTGGCCAAATTGTGTTTAATTGAAGAGTTCAAATTTGTATTGGAGACATTTGAAGTGATTTTGGAGATTTTGGGAAAGTTTGGGGTGCCAAGGGTATTTTTGTAATTTTCGCAATTTGGGGGTATTTTGGTAATTTTGGAATATTTTTGTGGCTTTGGGTAATTTAGGTATTTTGAAATGGTTTGAAATGATTTTTGGAAAAATTTGGGTATTTTTGGGTGAAATTGGGATTTTTTTGCCAAATTTAGGGTTTCAAGGGCATGTAGGTAATTTGGGTGGATTTAGGGGCAAAAGGCCAAGTTGGGTATTTTTGGTAGAATTAGGAAGTCAACCACCATATGTGAACTATGGACAAATAGAATCCCCATATGGGTCCTCTATGTACTGTTCTTAGCTAAACCCTAGCCTAAGACAAATGGTCCATTCTTTTCTCCATTTGGCTGATTTGCTCATCCCTTGGGAAAACAGCCTAAGCAACTCATCTTCGGTATTCTCTTCAACAAGAGATTGAGTGTCGAGCGCAAATGCAGTGGCTCTAGTCTCAATGACATGGATATCCATGAAATATATCCATGAAATCTTCCTTCCATGAAATCTTCCTTGAGGTAATCATTGAAATCAAAATCTTCATCATCATCATTGATGGAAACTCCTTGTTCTCAGGCCAACTCAGAATTCTCAACTCTGAGCTTTTTCTGACCTTTTCTACCTTTTCTTCAATTATTGATTCCTGTAGCATCTTGAGATCTAGAGGAATTTGTTGGACATCCTCTAGTTTCTCATCCATCTCGCTAGCAATTGCTGCGATAATGTCAGATACGTTGACCCTCACGTTGACCCTCTCTTCATTCCATGATCCTGCCCTGTGGGCTTACTGGACCGTATCGATATGGTGACCTTGGGTGCCCATACCTTTTTCTTTAACGGTGGTGCCTTGAGATAGAGTGTCTCAGCAGAAATATCGAAATGTTGAAGAGAAGTATGCTCCCCATGATGTAGATCAGATAAAATACTGGATAACCTTTTTGTCTTTCCCTTTGGAACCTTAAGAACATCCTTGTGGCTGGTAATAAGAAGAATTCTTGGACCCAGATGAGACTTAACTGGTCGACGTTCTACAGGTCAAGTGACGGTAGAATTGGTAGCAACAATGGTGGTATCAACTCTGCTTACTAAGTGGAACCAGATGGGAATATGGGCAGTCAAAGCTTCAGTTGATTTCTGAGATCGTCTGACATCTCTGGCGTCCCTTAAAATTTCTTCTTCATGTGAGGGGATACTTCACACCCCACTCATTTAAGTAACCCACCAACTGAACAACCTTCTTTGGCAGCTAGTTTCTAAAAAACTGTACTGACTTGGGTGATAAGAGCAGGCTTCTTCTTCTCCCCACTGTGTCCATGAGGTGATGGTAAAGTCGCAGCGATCTTCTGGATACTTTCATACCCATTATTATCCATTATGGGTTGGAACGTACTCCCTTGTAGAAGTGGATAGGTCACTTGTAATCCTGACTCCTTCTAGTGAGGAACTTCATCAACAGGTATTTTCATAAAAATTTGGGCTTCAATTGCCCTTCTAACTTTCCGGCTGCAGTTTCTTTTTTGGGTTTGGGTTTACGGTGTAGTCCTCGAACTTGATCTGATTTCAAATACTGACTGCAGGACAACTAATCCTTCAGTTGAGTTCTCAACAATCATAACTTCTTTTCCCTTAGCAAATTCAAGAATGACCACGAGATCTTCAAATTCGGCTCCAAAATTTATGGTGAGAGGAACGTTGCGGGCGTTGTGGCTCATCGGCAGGTTGCAAGAAAAAGTGAGCATTGGGAACGCCATTGCAGCAGCTTTAAAAAAGGTAGCTCTACAAATTCGGCTCCAAAATTTATGGTGAGAGGAACGTTGCGAGCATTGTGGCTCATCGACAGGTTGCAAGAAAAAGTGAGCATTGGGAACGCCATTGCAGCAGCTTCAAAAAAGGTAGCTCTGGGGTTAGTTATTTGGCCAATACCTTGTAATTCTAGTGCAAGGACAAAAATTAACAGAGGTCGATCTGTAGACCGGGTAAGTCTTTATTTAATTTGTGGAGATTTTAATATTTTAGTAAGAATATTTTGAATGTAGAAAGATTTAATTAATATAAGAAATCTGAAGAGCACACGCAACACGACACAATCCAATTTAATTTACAAAATAAAAAATCAAACTCGAAGAGGAAAGTCAAGTTTAGGACTCATTACGGGACCAAATTTACAACGCATAATGCTCGGGCAGAACTAGTCCACCAACACACCAATTGGGGGTTCAACCCCACACAAAGATTAAAAAGTCCTTAATGGCCTCCTGAACCTTTCTGTTAAAAGGTGATTGAACAGACAGTCTTGAAGTCCAATACTTTCCCAAGAAAAAAATGGGAAAATTATGCCAACATAAGAAGGGTAATTCGATTCATGAGGGACATGAAAACATTAGTGATGTATGAAAATCCCTGGTTTGAATGGAGAGAGAAACTCATCCCCAGCGGAGTAGCCAGATGCTGGTCGGCACTATATTTTTTTGTTAGAGGGGTCGTCAGTTGGAAGCTACTCGATCGCGGAATCAGAATCCCGTCGCCCGCTTCAGAAAGAAATTTAATTTACATACATATATATAAGTTTAGAAAAATATAAAATCTAACTAATTTTATACCTTTCATAGTTCAAATGAAAGAGCACTGTACCTCAAACCCTGTATCTATCTCAAAGGATAAACACAAGACTTGAAGGTGAGGCTCAATCAAATAAACTAAGAAAATATGACATTCTTTTGGTCTGCGAAAACTATTTTTATTTATTGTGAAATCATTTTATTTGCCAACATATTCCCCTATTTAATATTAAAAATTAAATAGGGTTTGTATTAAGCTAGGTTCGGAAAAAGCTTTCTATAAGGGCAAGCCCCTATAGTTAATTACATCTTAGATAACCAAAGTCTCCTAAGAAAACTCTTGATAAATGTAGGAAATATAATCTACAAGGAGGTCAAAAGGATGTGACTTTTCAAGGAAATCGGACAAAGTGGTGTAAAAAGGGAATGACTCAAATTTGGAACATTTATTGTTGAATCCAAAGGAGTAAGAACTAGCGGATGTCATAAATCTGGAGGAAAATTTCAGTGAATTCCCAGTCTATCCTATTGTTTGGCTTTAGTTTTAAGGATAAATATTTAAATATTTCATCCTAGCAATTTTATTTGTTTATGGCTTACATTAATGTGAAGCGATCACACAAACAACCTGGAAGATGTGAGAATTTAGGTCGTGACGAATGACAACCTCAGAATCCTAATATGAGTTAGGGCTTATATTGTATAATAAAGTTATATAAAGGCCTAAAGATAAGTTGAGGATTTATGTTGCATAAGCAAACAACCTCGAATTTCTATGGCATGTTATTTAGTTCTAAGGAAGATATGATGTTGTAGATCCTATTATTATTGCAGATGGTCATGCTGCCCACAATGCTAGCTTCAAGCTCCTTGTCATGACTAGTTTATGTTATCTAATGAGTCAGATTATGATGTTGAATAAAATGTTCCTATGTTTATAGTTCTTTAAATGTTTTGGGGCATATTAAAGTTGTTTAGAGTGACAACGTTTAGAATCCTACAGTTCCCTCGTTCTGGTACCACAATTTTCTATCATATTCACTTAGTCCAAATGAATTTACTAAACTCAACTTAATGAGTTCCATACTTTCATTTAGACCGTAGCAAATCTCATTAGCAATCATAGGTACCTCCTCTCAGAGATTCCCGATCATCTGATAGAGACATTTTAAATTAGTTTTAATTTTTTGTTTTTTTTTTATATTTGTGATTAAATTTTGAGTTGTCTAATATTTTGAATGTTGTGGTGGTGAATTTTATCTTCATTAATTTTAGTTTTGGTTTTGATTTTGGTTTTATGGCTATTCTAGTAGTTTTGGTTTTTCATGGAGGGGGGAATCTTTGTTTAACATGCAAGCTCGAGGCAGGAAGTACAGAAAGATATATGTATTACTTTAAAAGCGTACCTATTGATTCTTCGCATTCCACCATCTGAAAGGTCAGTACTTGCAAGACATGTTTATATTTTTGCAAGGGATTTAAATTGCAGGAGTAGATGAAAGTTTAGCTGCCAAACCCCAAGTTATGATTTTATTAAATCTCGAAAGATCTTAGTGGATGATTTTAGAACAAAATATGGCAAGTACAATCTGCCCTTCAGAATGTCCAATAGATTTTAAAATGCTCGAGGCATGACTTTGGACAATTTAGAAGATCTCTAAAAATCATTTTAGTTCATTTCAGACTAATCATATTGTTCCTTTAGTCATCTGAGGTTGAAGTGTGACTACCCCTTTGCTAAGTGAAACTTGAGGATTTAATTACCCCGAGGATAGGATACTCGATTAATCAATTGATGTTTCATTTAAGAGTTATGTGAGTGGGTGCCCTTAAGGCAAATTTAGGTCATTTAATCACCAATCATGTTACCTTCTAAATCCAATCAATTGAATTTAGACATCGAACCTTTGTCACTACCAAGCCCTTAACAATCACGATAAGTGGAATGGTGATTATCAAGATTTTGATTTAAGTGATATATATCCTTATTGAATGATCACATCATCCTTAACTTTGGGCTTGAGAAAGGTAAAATATCATCTTTTCTATCTTAAGCCCATCATTTAAGAATCATTTGATCATAATTGACTTTCAAATCATGAAGATTAAGAAAATTGTGTTTTTTTTAATGTTGTGCAAGGGTGGTGAGTGAGTTTCTATATTTTAATGTCATTGTATTTCAATCATCTAAACATGTTCATTAAGATTAAAATTACCCATTTTCCCTAGGTTAAGTAGGTACCTCCTCTCAGAGATTCCCGATCATCTGATAAAGTCATTTTAAATTAGTTATAATTTTTTGTTTTTTTTTTTTATATTTGTGATTAAATTTTGAGTTGTCTAATATTTTGAATGTTGTGGTGGTGAATTTTATCTTCATTAATTTTAGTTTTGGTTTTGATTTTGGTTTTATGGCTATTCTAGTAGTTTTGGTTTTTCATGGAGGGGGGAATCTTTGTTTAACATGCAAGCTCGAGGCAGGAAGTACAGAAAGATATATGTATTACTTTAAAAACGTACCTATTGATTCTTCTCATTCCACCATCTGAAAGGTCAGTACTTGCAAGACATGTTTATATTTTTGTAAGGGATTTAAATTGCAGGAGTAGATGAAGGTTTAGCTACCAAACCCCAAGTTATGATTCTATTGAATCTCGAAAGATCTTAGTGGATGATTTTAGAACAAAATATAGCAAGTACAATCTGCCCTTCAGAATGTCCAATAGATTTTAAAATGCTCGAGGCATGACTCTGGACAATTTAGAAGATCTCTAAAAATCATTTTAGTTCATTTCAGACTAATCATATTGTTCCTTTAGTGATCTGAGGTTGAAGTGTGACTACCCCTTTGCTGAGTGAAACTTGAGGATTTAATTACCCCGAGGATAGGATACTCGATTAATCAATTGATGTTTCATTTAAGAGTTATGTGAGTGGGTGCCCCTAAGGCAAATTTAGGTCATTTAATCACCAATCATGTTACCTTCTAAATCCAATCAATTGAATTTAGACATCGAACCTTTGTCACTACCAAGCCCTTAACAATCACGATAAGTGGAATGGTGATTATCAAGATTTTGATTTAAGTGATATATATCCTTATTGAATGATCACATCATCCTTAACTTTGGGCTTGAGAAAGGTAAAATATCATCTTTTCTATCTTAAGCCCATCATTTAAGAATCATTTGATCATAATTGACTTTCAAATCATGAAGATTAAGAAAATTGTGTTTTTTGCAATAGCAGACAATTCATAAACCATAGGGTCCTAAATTTTCTTATGCAAGAGACAAAAGGTAGCATGCATGAACAACAGAAGCGAAGAAAGTTATACAGCTTGACCATACAATATTAAAAAAAAATACATTATTAATAAGCTTCTCCCAAACAAGACACTTCACCTCATAACTCATTTACCACAACTTAAAGACTTTGAAGGTTTAGAGTGTCATATCCATGAGGTAATTACAATATTAGAGGAGAATATGTGGACCTCTTAAAATTTCTTTATTACTATTATTTAATTTTTAATCAATTTTAATGATTAAATTAAATAGTAAATAGTGTTTTAATTATAGAAAATAATTTTTAATATTTTTAATAGACTCTTCTAAATTTTGAAAATTCAGAGAACCAAGTTTTGTATTTTTGTGATTTTTAATTAAATTATTATTATTATTTTAATGGGAAAATAAGGAAAATCCACTTTTAAGCCTTTAAAATTTATTTATTTTTAACTTAGAAAAATTAGGAAAATTAGTTTTACTGAGTCCGAAGTGATCATAGGGCTATTAGGCACATTTTTAAAACATTTTGATATCTTTGAGATTTTCAATTATTTTTAATTATTTTAAAATTCAAATTAATGCTCACAAATTATTTATTTTCTAAGAAGTAATTTTTCCAAGTGTATTTACTTTATTATAATTATTTTTGTACAAAAATATAAGCTTCCCTAGAAAATGAACTTTAATACTTGAACTTAATCAAATAATTTCCAAATTCTTACAGTGGATAAACATGATTTTTATGAAAAATGTGAGATTTATTTTGTAAATTTTTTATAAGTAAATAATTTACAAAAAATAACACAAGATATTTACATTTAATTAAATATGAAAATTTACAAGTTAACTCAAGACATCATGATATTTTTCGTAGACTTCTCTGACCACAAGAAGCCTAATAAAATTATTCTCAAAATTTTTCATGTGTTCTCTGACCACAAGAAGCCTAATAAAATTATTCTCACAATTTTTCATGTGCTATTTTGATTTATATAATTAAAATAAACCAAAATTGCCACCATAGCTTGAGGATTAGGACTAGAAGCATAGAGATGCCCTCTGTCAGAGGACATAGACTCTATCATGAGGAAAAAACCCTCAAAGTTTCAAGCCATGGTGAGCAATGTTTGATCGTAATGAATTAAAATACTCCAGAGGGTATTTAATTCATTAAAATTCAGGAAATAAGAAAATAATTTTTGTTTTTAGTCCACATTATTCTCCTTTATTTACTGAAAAAGTGGGTATTTTTATCTTACTTTTATGATTTTTCTATAAAAAGATGTGGATTTTTTATGTTTACACATTTAAAATAATTCAAAAATTCCATATTTTTCTACTTATCCACGCGACGCGGCGGCTCCGAACTCACGCACGAGGCGCTTCCATTCATCACCGTCATCCACCTCAGCAGCCACATGGCCCATGGTTCACACACCAAGAGTATGTCCGGCTTGATCTCCCCTGTCCATTGGATACATGCGTGATCAGACGACATCCGTTCATCGTCCCCAAGTGACCTAAACCATGAACCGTTCACACTAAACCTTAAGATCTTCGTCTAGACTCAACCAAATTGCATGGGGTTTGTTTTTAAACCTTCATTTACTCAAGACAAACCTATCTATACGGTATATACAATATAAAATACAGTAAATATGTATAATGAATAAAAAAACACTTGAATTAGGGTTGAGGTTCAATACCTTAGTCTAAGAGGGGAGTCCTCAATCAGATGGTTATGGTAGCTTCCATTGGGTCCAACGATCTTCCAGATGAAGTCTTTTGTCTTGGTGAATTTCTAGGTATGTTTTTGATCAAACTCGATTTTAGGTTTTGATTTAGAGTTGTCCTAGATGTTGTTTTAGAGGGGACTTTGATATATGAATGTCATGAAGAGTTCTAAACATCAATTGGGTGTCAAATTTGGGGTTAAGGCATTCAGTTTGGTGGAATTTGGAGACATCCAATTTGGGGCAATTTTGGGGATTTTGAATGTGGGTTGAAATTGAGTGAAATTGAGGCATGAACAAGGTCAAATAAGGTCTAATCTGATGTGTAGGATTATTAGGAAGAATTTAGGATTCAAATTGGGATAGATTGAGTAGGCTATGGGGTTCAATTTGGTGAGGTTAAGTCATATGCTCAAAATTGAGAGTTTTACTTGGTTCAAAATTGAGCTCAAAGCATGGGTCAATTAGGCTTGGATTTGGTTTGGATTGATCATATTAAAGATGAATTTGAGTTTAGAATTTAAATTGGGTAGGATAGGGGCCAAATTGATGGATATTTGAAGTGAAATTGGGGAAATTGGGCCTTTAAATGTCATTTGGGGGTTTTAGACCAATTGGGTTCAATTGAAGGGTCCAGATTTGTTTTGGAGATATTTGAAGTGATTTTGGATGTTTTTAGAGAGTTTGGAGAGCGAAGGGTATTTATGTAATTTTGGCCAATTTGAGGGTATTTTGGTAAATTTGGCAATTTTGGGTGGTTTTGGGCAATTTAGGCATTTTGAAATGGTTTGAAATGATTTTTGAACAAATTTGGGTATTTTTGGTGAATTTTGTAATTTTGTCTAAATGATTTTTTAACAAATTTGGGTATTTTGGGTGAATTTTGTAATTTTGTCTAAATTTAGGGTTTGGGGGTATTTAGGTAATTTGGGTGGATTTGGGGTTGGCTGGATTTGGGGGGGGGGAGCAAAAGGCCAACTTGGATATTTTGGTAGAATTGTGGTGCCAACCACTATGCATGAGCTATGGACCAATTAAATCCCCATTTGTGTCCTTTATGTACTGGTCTTAGCTAAACCCTAGCCTAGGGCTACTTGGTATAGGAGACC
The DNA here is from genome assembly GCF_001263595.1 of Phalaenopsis equestris. Taxonomy (NCBI): domain Eukaryota; kingdom Viridiplantae; phylum Streptophyta; class Magnoliopsida; order Asparagales; family Orchidaceae; genus Phalaenopsis; species Phalaenopsis equestris. Next base: position 54,643 of record NW_018250740.1, on the reverse strand, counting down.
AACTACATGGGTCTTCGAAAAGATCAAGGGATCAAAGTCAACAAATCTGGGATCAGCGCTGCAAGTGAATATATGTGGTAGTGAGTGTGAGTGAACTAGCTCCAGAACAACTCCCAGGGTCAGCCCTAAGGTCAAGCAGTCCTATGAGGACTCTCTGTGGGAACAACTCCCAGGGTCAGCCCTAAGGTCAAGCAGTCCAATGAGGACTCTCTGTGGGATCCTCCATACTGACCCCACCTACTAAGTATTAGAGGTTATGACCAATATGTGGAACTTCAAGTTGAGCAAAGAATGGTTTAGAGTTTCTAATGGTAGTTCCTTTTCTAGTTTTGTAGGAATAGTCAACATTAAAATCATATGGCTAAACCCTAGGACACTAAAGAGGAAAAACTAAACCTCAACCAAAAATGAGGTCAACACAGCTAAAATGTTTTCGAGAAGTCCCCATCCAATGGATTTGGTTAAACAAGGATTAGAGTGTATTATTAAAAGGGTTAAAAAAATTTTAATGGAGCTCAAAAAGTGTCCCCTCCTTTTAGCATTAACAGTTTGGTGAGGTGGCAAAAGCTCATATGGCTCACCTATGGCTTGGGGATGGCTTCATGACTTGTCCTTGGCATAGTCAATTTGCATGAGAAAGGATTTTTGGATTTTATGGGGGTATTTTGATGGTTTTTATCATGATTCTTAGTATGGAATGATTTTTTCATGTATTGGAAACTTAGCGAATGATTTTCATTAAATGGATGATGCGGAGAAAAGTTGTCATGTGGGCTCTTAATTGAATCTTGGGCTATTTGAATGAATTAAGGGGTTGAGATTTTAAAATTTGGGGTGAATTTGGGGTAAACTTTAGGTCAATTAAATTTTTAATTTCATGTAGGGCAATTTCATGAAGATTTTTAAAATATCTCAAGTGATATTTAATTCAATTGGAAGGCCAAATTGGGGAGATTTGGGCATAGGGTCAACTTGGGGATTTTAGGTTAGACTTGTTTTTGGTTAGGCTAGAGCTTGGCTACGACCCACTTAATGGCTCAATTTGGTGTGTGTGATTGTCATGAAGTATTTTAAAAAGAAATTAGGAGGAAATTTTTTGGTTACGGCATTCAATTTGATGAGTTTTTGGGATATGACAAATTTTGGGGTAAAATTGAGGCTTTTTTATTTGGGTGAAAGTGAGCTATCAATTGGGTCAAATTAGGTTTGTATTTTGTTTAAACTGTTAATAGGGTTTTTGAATTTTGGTTTGGATTTGAAATTAGGCAAGTTTGGGGTTAATTTGTTTGACATTGGGTCTAATTTGGGGAAATTGGGTTTTTAAGGGCAATTTGGGGTTTTTGGTCAAAATGGTTCAATTTGGTCAAATTGAGTCCATATGAGTGGTTCAAATTGAATTTGGGGACAATTGAGATGATTTTGGAATTTTTGGGAATATTTGGAAATTTTGAGAATTTTGGGTCATGAGGGGCATTTTTGTAATTTTTGTTAATTTTGGGGTATTTTGGGAATTTGGTGATTTTGGTCAATTTGAGTAATATGGAATGGTTTGAAATATATTTTAGACAAATTTGGGTGTTTTGGGGAATTTTGGCTATTTTTTGAAAAAATTAAGGTTGTACGGGTATTTTGATAATTTTGATGAAAGTTTGGGCTAAAGTTGGTAGGTAAGCGAAGAAGCCATTTCCAACTCATGAGAACCATATGAGGATTCATTTTGGATGTTCATTTTGCTGGCCCTAGCCTTCTTAGCCAAGGGCTAGGGGTTTGGGTCCACCCATATGAGCTTTCCAAAAGGAGTCAAGAGACCAAATTAAGTGCAAGTGGTCTTCAAGTTTGGAGTGTGTGAAAAAGTGTATTGTGCGCAAGCTAGCATAACCAAGATTTGACTATCCAGGGTTAACCCTAAGGCCAAGTAATCTTATGTGGACTCACCTTGAGCTTTTACATTTTGACCCCACCTACTAGATGCTAAAGGTTATGACCAATATGTGGAAGTTCAAAATGAGCAAAGAAGGGTTTAGAAATTCTAATGGTGAGGGTTCCTTTCTAGTCCTCTAGGAATAATCAATATAAAAACCCTATGGCTAGACCTTAGGCTACTAAAGAGGAAACTATACCTTAAAAAAACTTAGATCAACAAATGAACCCAAATAGGAGTGGTGTACCGGGCAAGCACACGACGCGTATTGGCGTTAACCAAAGAGATCAACATGACCAACACAAACGTCTAAGCCAACATGCCTAGAACATAAAGTAGAATTGGGTGGTAGTTATTTCTGGTGGGGAATTAGCAATTGAATATCCGAGCGAAACCAGGGATTCAGAACTCTCACGGAAATTAGAAGGTGGGTATTAAATAATTAAGTTTCAGGTGCTTCAAAGATGGGAATAAGTATCTGAGTGTTGAGCCTGAAATGGGAGTTGAGATTCGGGTATCAGTCCTAGATGAGAATCAGATGCCGTACTCCACTCAATGTGGCCCTAAAATGATCTCGAAGAATAGGAGTAGGATGCTTCGAATTAATTAAAAGGGCTTGCTTCCTCAACCCCTAAAGTTTGAAATTTAGACCATTGTGAAGCAATGCGGAATCAGATGTATGAATCCTCATTCTCTAATATTTAGTATAATTTGAACCATTGAGAAGCAATCTAAAATCAGATATCAAAATCGTCATCCTCTAGAATATAGTGTGACCCATTGCTAAGCAATGCAGAATTAGATGTCGGAATCCTCATCCTCTAGAATATAGTGTGAACCATTGCTAAGCAATGCAGAATATCCTCATCCTCTGAAATATCATAGAATTTAATTTGAAAGATTGCAATAGGAGGGGACTCCTAAAGTGACATGGAATCAGATATAAAATCCTTAGCCTCTAAAATATCGTAGAATTTGATTTGAAAGACTACGATAGGAGGGGACTCCAAAAGTAACGCAGAATCAGATATAAAATCCTTAACCTCTGAAATATCATATAATTTGATTTGAAAGATTGCAATAGGAGGGGACTCCTCAAGCAATGTGGAATCAGATATAAATTCCTTAACCTCTAAAACATTGGGAAGGAAAGCTTCTGGACTCACATCCAACCTAAGAGGTAGTGGAAAGAGACCAAATTGACGAGGAAAGCTCAATGACTCACATCCAACTCAAGAGCTGATTGAAAATATATCACTAAGTTGGGAAGGAAAGCACTGGGATTCACATCCAACCCAAGGTGTAACAAGAAAATATATCGATCACGTTAGGATTGAAAGCTCTGGGACTCACATCCAACCCAATTGGTGATGAGGAAAAAATCTGCTGCATTAGGAAGGAAAGCGCTGGGACTCACATCCAACCCAATGGGGTAGCGGGAAAATATATTACTCACATCCAACCCAAAGGGGTAGCGGGAAAATATATCGGTCAGGCTACGAAGAAAGCTCTGGGACTCACATCTAACCCAAATAGTGACGGGAAAATGTTTGTTACGCTGGGGAGGAAAGGGCTGGGACTCACCTCCAACCCATGGGGTAGTGAGAAAATATATCGATCACACTAGGAAGAAAAGCTCTAAGACTCTCATCCAACCCAAATGGTGATGAAGAAAATATCTACTATGATTGGGATGAAAGCGCTGGGACTCACATCCAACCCAAGGGGTAGCGGGAAAATATATCAGTCACACTAGGAAGGAAAGCTCTGGGACTCACAAAAAACCAAAATGGTGATGAGGAAAATATCTGCTACATTGGAAAGGAAAGAGCTGGGACCAATTCGAACCTAATGGGTAGCAGGGAAATATATCGATCAACTAGGAAGGAAGGCTATGGGACTCACATCCAACCCAAATGGTGGAAATAATCTGCTCCGTTGGAGGGGAAAGCACTGGAATTCACATCCAACCCATGGGGTAGTGGGAAAATATATCGGTCACCCTAAGAAGGAAAGCTCTGGACTCACATCCAACCCAAATGGTGACGAGAAAAATATTTGCTATGTTGGGGAGGAAAGCACTTGGAATCACATATAACCCAAGCGATAGCGGGAAAATAAGAATCTCGGTACTGACCTCGAGAACAACATTAAATTAGTGTAGAGAGGTTGTGGTGTTAAGCTCAAAAATATGTGACATGTGAAGATTGATGTTGACCTCACTTTTGGTTGAGGTCTAGTTTCCTCTTTATTAGGCTAGGGTCTAGCAATAGGACATTCCTGTTGATTATTCATAATAGACTAGAAAGGAACCCTTACCATTAGAAATTATAAACCCTTCTTCGCTCAACTTAAAGTTCCATATATTGGTCCTAACCTCTAGCACTTAGTAGGTGGGGTCTGGTGATTCCCCATAGGATTAATTGGCCTTAGGTTAACTCTGGGGGGTCTGGTCTTGGTTAGGCTAGCTAGCACAGACTATACTTTTTCACACATCCCAAACCTTAAGACCACTTGCACTTAATTGTTCTATTGATTCCTTTTTGAAAGCTCATATGGGTGGACCCAAACCCCTAGCCCTTGGCCAAGAAAGTTAGGACCAGCATATTGAACATCCAAAATGGATCCTCATATGGTTCTCATGATTTGAAAATGGCTTCATGGCTTACCTATCCACTTTAGCCCAAACTTTCATCAAACTTTCATCAAACTTTCATCAAAAAATCCCAAAATTGACCAAGATACCAGGATTTATCCAAAAGTCATTTGAAACGATTCAATACTACCCAAATTGACCAAAATCACCAAATTTCCAAAGTAAGCCAAAATTGCCAAAAATTACCAAAATGCCCCTCTTGCCTCAAAATTTTCAAAATTACCAAATATTTCCAGAAATTTCAAAATCATCTTAACTGTCCCCAAAGTCAATTTTAAGCACTCATATGAACTCAATTTTACCAAATTGACCCATTTTGACCAAAAGCCCCAAATTACCCTTGAAGGCTCATTTTCCCCAAATTAGCCTCAATGTGAAATAAATTGACCCCAATCTTGCACAATTTCAATTCCAAACCAAAATTAAACAACCTTAATACCAATTGAAATCAAATACAAAGCTAATTTGATCCACTTGCAAGCTCAATTTTACCCAAATAAAAAAGCCTCAATTTTACCCTAAATTGGTCACATCCCCAAATGTCACCAAATTGAATTAGCCCAAACTTTCATCAAAATTATCAAAATACCCCTATAGCCATAATTTTTGCCAAAAAATCCCAAAATTGCCCAAAATACCAGAATTTATCCAAAAGTCATTTCCCTATCCACTTTAGCCCAAACTTTCATCAAACTTTCATCAAACTTTCATCAAAAAATCCCAAAATTGACCAAGATACCAGGATTTATCCAAAAGTCATTTGAAACGATTCAATACTACCCAAATTGACCAAAATCACCAAATTTCCAAAGTAAGCCAAAATTGCCAAAAATTACAAAAATGCTCCTCTTGCCTCAAAATTTTCAAAATTACCAAATATTTCCAGAAATTTCAAAATCATCTTAACTGTCCCCAAAGTCAATTGTAAGCACTCATATAGACTCAATTTTACCAAATTGACCCATTTTGACCAAAAGCCCCAAATTACCCTTGAAGGCTCATTTTCCCCAAATTAGCCTCAATGTGAAATAAATTGACCCCAATCTTGCACAATTTCAATTCCAAACCAAAATTAAACAACCTTAATACCAATTGGAATCAAATACAAAGCTAATTTGATCCACTTGCAAGCTCAATTTTACCCAAATAAAAAAGCCTCAATTTTACCCTAAATTGGTCACATCCCCAAATGTCACCAAATTGAAGGCCATAAACCAAAAATTTCCACCTAATTTTTTTCAAAAAACTTCTTGATAATCACACACACTAAATTGAGCCATTAATTTTCCCATAGCCAAGCTCTAGCCTAACCCAAACCTAAGTCTAACCCAAAATCCCCAAGTTGACCCTATGTCCAAAGCTCCCCAAATTGACCCTCCAACAGAATTCAATATCACTTGAGAGTCCTTAAAAACTTTTCATGATATATCCCTACACAATTAAGAATTTAATTGACCCAAAGTTTATCCCAAATTCACTCCCAATTTTAAAATCCCAAGCCTACGACATTTAATTCAAAAATCCCAAGATTCAAGTAAAAGCACACATGATAATTTTTTCATCATCATCCATTTAATCAAAATCATTCCCTAAGTTTCCAATTCATGCCAAATTCATTCCACATTAGGCCTCAAGTAAAACACCATCAAGATACCCCATAAAATCCAAAAATCCTTTCACATGCAAGTTGACCAAGCCAAGCACAAGCCGTGAAGCCATCCCCAAGCCATAGGTGAGCCATATGAGCTTTTCCCATCTCACCAAACTGTTAATGGTAAAAGGAGGGGACACTTTCAAGCTCCCTTCAAAAATTTTTTATCCCTTTTAATGATACACTCTAATCCATGTTTAATCAAATCCAATGAATGAGGACTTCTCCACACCATTTTAGCTGGCTCACTTGACCTTGATCAGCCATGGGTAGCCATCCATGCCCACTCTAATGGGACTAGACCCATGTATGACCAAACCTAGACCAATTCCATTTCAATTAATAAAATTTATACATGTCAACCCCAAATTGACTACACCATGACCAAACCCTGACCTCCCTAAGGAGATGGTGACCCCTAATTAGTTGTTCGGCCACCTTGGCTGGCAAAAAACCCAAACCCAAAAGCTCCACTATGACTTAAACAAAATTAAACTCATTCAAGTGGCACCAATAAAATGGCCATTAGAGCTTTTTTTCCCTCCACCTAGGCAACATACTAGCCACCTCAGCCTAGCCTGAGAGCCACCATGGCCCCACTTATTTAATTTAAATGCCCCCTTCACGGCCAAGAGGGGAGTTGTTGAAACTCCTTAGGGAGACCCTGACAAATTGTTCCCAGAGCTTCTCTCAGCTTCCCTGAGTTAAAGCCTTGTATTTTCAGCCACTCAAACCTAGTACCTAAGCTCAATTTTGGAGCTAAAAATTCATCTTGCACCAGGACATAATTCCCCACAACTCTACCTTGCACCAAAGTCAAATTCCACACCATCCAATGAGTGAAAGAAGAAGATCACACATAAAAGCCCCATCACCAGACCACCCTAGCATAGCCTTTGATCAGCACCCCAAGTCTACCTTGGTCAAAATTGTACATAGGTATTTCACCATGGTTAGGCTTCATCTAGAGGCTCTTTCGAACCAACTCCAGCCTTTGGTATCACCCCAACGAGGCT
>NW_018250740.1:10092-47389 GCF_001263595.1 Phalaenopsis equestris | reverse complement strand
GGGCAAAGGTATTGAGTTTTCTCCTCAAACTAAGCCTATTTTAATTCTCCATTTTCATAGACTTGATTTAAGACTTGATTAATTTTATGGATGTGTTCTCTTAGTCTAGATGCATCTATATAAACAAACATGAAGAGATTTGGTTGAGTACCGAGCGAGATACTAAGGTTAGAAGGTGGATAGTTCATGGGTTGTGGGGACTTGAGGACGATGTCGGAGAGCCGTCCGATCACACGTGTATCAGACGGACGGCTGAGATCATGTTGGATGAAGTCCAGGTGTGTGAACTATGAGCTGACTCAGCTGGCGGTGCCCAACCAGAAGCGGACACGTGCGCAGTTCGGAGCTGCTTAAGATGCACTGGCGCTGAGCTGGATAAGTAAATAAATCAGGATTTTTTTTATTTATTTAAATGACCAAAACTTTTTATTTAAATGACCAAGGATTTTTTGATTTATTTAAATGACCAAAACTTCAAAAATTCATATCTTTTCATAGAGAAATCATAAAAATAAAATAAAGATTTCCTCATGCTCAGTGAACAGAGGAGAATAATGTGAAAATGGTTTCATGTTTGTTTGATGCATGTGTGAGTCTTAATTAATTAAATAGTATATTACATATTTGGATTCTCTGTTTGAATGGACATTTCAACATGACTTAATTTTTAGTGATTTTGATCTCTCTGTCACGAGGGGTCTTTGTTGATTTTTTTAAGATCAGGGAAGTTCTCTGAGCAGAGATCTCTATTTTTCAAGCATGTCATGTATGTTTTGGTAAAATAATTATAAAAATTAGAATATTCATTAGAAAAATACAAAACTAGTATTGGCAGGTTCATTGTAGTCAGATGACCCTACGAAAATTATAAACTTGGTTTAAACCATTAAAAATACTCTAATTGTCATTAAACCCTAAAAATGAAATATAATTAAATTGGACAAAATATAAAAGTAAATGGCTCGAAAACTATTCTCCAATGTAATTTATTGTCAGACGAGCTTCCCATAAAATTTTTGAAGTCAATTGAATTTAATTTGACCACTAAAATGGATTAATTAAGTGAATTTGCATTTTTGGCACTTTTTGACATTAAAATAATTATAATAATGAAAATACAAATTCAAAAAATTACCAAATTAGTTTTGGGAGCTCCTTATTATTACAGGAACCTGAGAAAAATAAAATTGTAATTAAAATAAATATTTAATTTTTAAGTCTTTTCTAAATATTTAAATAATTTAAAATTAATGAAAAATCATAAAAATTGCAAAATTTTAAAAGTAGACTAAAATGACACATTTGGCTTCGTGATCACTTGGGACCAAATAAAATAATTTTCCTAATGTTTTAAGTCAAGATGTTAATTTTTAAAGCATTAAAATGAATTTTCTTTAATTTTTGACTAAAATAATTTCAATATTAAAATTATAAGCCATAGAAATATGAAGTTTCTTTCTCTAGGTTCCCTGAACTTTGAGAGATTGAAAAAAATGTAAAATTGAATTTTCCACTTAAATAATATTTTATTTTTAATTAATAATCAAAACAAACAAATATACCTAATAATTAAATTAAACCTCTTAAAATCATGTAAATTGGTCCAAGTTGTCCTCTTAACTAGGTGAACCTCTAGTATTTTTCTTAAGAATAAAGGTTTTACTTTGGTTAAGTTATTGAATTTTCATCAAAAATCCCTTTTTTTGCAAAAAATTAATTACAAAATTAAATAAATTTAAAAAAATCATATTTTTTACCCTAATGTTTTAATTAACCCATGAGTGGGGGGTAACATAAAAACTTTAAAGTCATTTAGGATTAATTTAATGAATTATGAGATGTTAAGGCCTTTAGGGCAAAAGGGTAATTTTGGAATTTAAGCCTTAATTATTATTTAGGTCTAACCAAAGAGTAAATGGGTAATAAATGATCTTAATTGACATGTCTTGATGACTGAAACATGAAAGAGATAAATGGTAGCAACTAGTCTCACTTTAGTCTCATTAAGGATAAATTTGTAATTTCTCAAATTGATAAAATTTGGAAGAGTAGTTAAATTAGAAGATATTAATGTTGGGGGTTTGACTTTGGAAGATGATGCACCAAATATATGCATTTTTAGACCTATATTTTATACTCATTTTTGGTGATATTGCGCTTTAAAGGAAGGTTTTTCTTATGTTTTGTTGCAGGTTGATGATTTTTAGGACTTGAATAAAAAAGAAAGCAAAAAAGATGGAATTTGGAGGCAAAATGGAGTTTTAGAGCAAAAACTCAGCTCCGACGGCACCAACAAGGATGTCGACGACGCTATTTAATAGAGCGAAGGAAGCAAAAAAGATAGAATTTGGAGTCAAAATGGAGTTTTGAAGCAAAAACTCAGCTCCGACGGCACCAACAAGGACGTCGACGACGCCATTTAATAGAGCATACAAAATTAAATTCGAGCCATGGGCGCCGACGATGCTAAGGTCAGTGCTGAGCAAAATTCTAGAAGATTCAATGAATTTTGACACTTTCTGAAGAGTTATTGGAGGCACCTCTTAGAGAACCGACATTATGCTTTATTACAGGAAATATTGCTTAGAAAAAGTTGTAGTTAGAGGGGGCTAGATGGTAATTGAGTTTACTTGAGTGCTCTATTGTTTAGTGTGGTGAGTCTAAGTGTGATTTTCTCCTAAGAGTAGTTAAGAGAGGGAGAGAAGTTAGAGATTTCTTTTTCCATACATCTTTAAAAAGACAATCAAGAGTCTTGTAAGGAGATAAAAAGTCCAAGAGAGGCTACAAGGGATTTTCTTTGAGAAAGAGTTGCAAATAAGTGGTGTTTAATTATTATTTTTGTGTAAACTTTCTTTTATTTGTAAAATTTATATTTTCCTCGAAAGTTATGTTATGCAATTAATTCTTATGTTATGAGATCAAACCATCTAAGGGTACTTTCTCTAAAATTTTGGAATGACCTAGAAAAATCTGTCGGTAGACTGATAGAAGATTTTAAAAGTATTCATGATTGGTATGATTTTGGTTACTTTTTGATCTGGCCAATTGAAATGTTAAATTTTTTTTAGATACATATGTTCTTAAATGAGATATGAGGGAAATGGAGTATGAGTTCTATAACAAAGTGAGAATCACATTAAATTCTATGAAGAGATGTTTCTCATTCTTACCCTGCAGTACTTGTTGTTACCGCTACTACGAGTTCTCTGACTTAGAAGATCGTAGGTGTAGCTTCCTCTTTAAGAGGAAATGTTTTTGCTAGTTTGATTATCGTCCCAGCCTCCGTCGTTCTGAGGTTCTCTGAGGTCTAAAGGGTAGAGAATTAAAATTTCTTCTATTTGACACAATACAAATTCAAACCATTTATCTCTCTCGTTTAACTAAAAACTCATTTTAGTGGGAAAGATGCTTTCTCATATTTGATAACTTCATCACAAAAATATAGTTTGGCAGTTATAGTTTAACTTTACTTTACAGACTTGCAAGTAATTGATAATTTAGTTCTAATAGCACCCTAAACATTTGAAATTAGTATATTAGACATTCTTTATTATTAAAAAACTCGTAATCTAAATTACCATCTTGAATTTAAAACTTTCTTAGACCCTCTGAGGTGTTGCATGGGACACTTGGTGTGACACTAGTGCTATTGTACCAAGTATTACTTGATAATGATACGTATACTTGTGTAGATTCCCAATATAAATTGCTTCATTTTCTTATTAATAAGTAACAAACCAAGTTTTTGGCATCGCTGCAAAGCCGAGTCATCTTCATAAATTTTAAACAACTATAATTTTTGGGATCAGAAGATCACAACCCGCTAATTTAAAAGCCCAATTTATCTTTCTAAAATTATCTATCATTCTTAATAAGGATTGGAAATTTAAATATTTAAATTGTCGTAAAAATTACAAATCTGCCCATTAAGTTTGAAGGGCACAGTAGTGAATTAGGCTTAATCAAAATTTTACTAGTGGGTTAGGCAAATTCCTGCCACCACGTCTTTGGATATCCCGACGCTGCATGTAGAACGACTTATACATTTGACGGCGAGAGGTTTAATTGCCTTCATTTTATGTGATGAGGTTTAGAAAATGACCTATAATTAATTTCAAACATTTATAAAATACTACAAGCCCATCTTTAAAAGTCTAACCGGCTAAGTTTCTTAATTAAGCTCAAATTCCCCCTCAAGGCCTTTACCTATACAATCCGTGAGTAAAACATCAAATGATAATTACCCAACTTAAAGGGATAATCAAAACATTAAGGTTCATTGAGCATAAGGGTACGAGACGATTTGAGGGAATATGAAATGCCTAGGGTATTACTCAGGACCATTTCATGATCCTATGGGAATCTCGAAGTACACTTGGACATATTATGATTTTCTTGATGGAATCATTCCCATCGATGAATAAATTTGACCTATTAGGGTATGACATAGGGTTTGGTAGACACACCTCAAACCTGTGTTCACTGTTTTTCTTACAAGCATTCTATAGTTCCAGCAAAATTATATATATGCTTTGCAAGTACTGACCTTTCAGGTTGAAGAACAGGAAGAACCGACAGGTACACTTTTAAGTTATTGCATTGCAATTTACTTTTATTTACCTTTTTGTGCCTCTCACTACCTATCTTTATGCTTGCATGTTAAAGAACAAAGTCACCCTGCATGTCAAAACTGAAACTTTTATGATAGCCACAAAACTGAAATTAAAACTAGAATTAAAAAATAAAACAAGATAAAATCCATTGTCACAAAAATAAAAATATAAGATAACTCAAATTTTAATCATAATTAAAACAAAAAAATAAAAATTACAACTAAATTAAAACAACTCTATCGGATAAATTAAACCAACTCTATCGGATGATCGGGAATCCCTCGGAGGAGGTAACCATATAGTTGCTAAAAAGATTTCCATACAGTTGCTAAAAAGATTTCTTATACACCTAAAATATATAGTATTTTTATTCACATTTTCATATCTATTTTTGAGATATTGTTCTTTAATGAAAGGTAGTTGTGTGTTTTTCTTTCAGGTACAATCAAATGAATGAAAATTGCTAAGATAGTGAAAAAGGGACAAATTTTGAGCTAAAATGATGAAAGGTGCAAAAATGAACTAGGGCGCTTAGGCGCCCAGGACTGATGCCTTAGTGTCAGAGGTTCGTGCCTATGCACCAGTTACCCCGCGCTTAAGTACCATAAGTAGTTTTTTGATGATTCATTGAGTTGAGACAAATTTTTGAAGAGGTGTTTGAAGCAATCCTTTGGAGAGTTCTCGAGAAGAAATGTGTTGATATGACTTATATTCAAGTCATTAAAGATATGTATACTAGAGCTGTTACTTGTGTTCAAACTGAAGGAGGATTGATAAAATATTTTCTTATTTTTTTTGGATTACATCAGGGATCGGCTTTAAGCCCATATCTTTTTTCTTTAGTTATGGATGGTCTTTCTGGACATCTACAGGAGGATGTACCTTGGTGTATGCTTTTTCCTGATGATATTCTTCTCGTGGATGAAACGAGAGAAAAAGACCAGGAAAAACTTGAATTATGGAGGTCTACATTGGAGTCTAAAGGCCTTCGTTTAAGTAGAACTAAAATTGAATACATTGAATGTAATTTTAGTAGTAATAACTCTAGTGACAGAAGTGTGACTTTGGGTGATCAAATTATTAAAAGATGTGATCGATTTAAATATCTTGGGTCTGTTGTTCAAAGCGATGGTGATATAGATGGGGATGTTGAGATGAGAATGATTAGGTGGATGAGTGGCTTTACACTTAGAGACAAAATGCGGAATGAATATATTCATGATAGGGTTGGTGTAGCTCCTGTGACAGACAAAATTAGAGAAAGTCATCTTAGATGGTTTGGTCATATTAAACTTCGACCATTAGATGATCCGATTAGGAGAGTAGATGTTTTAAGTTCAACTAGTGTTAAGAAAGGCAGAGGTAGACCTAGGAAGACTTAAGCTTATTGTATTAAAAAAGATCTTAATTTACTAGAACTAAATGAAAATATGACACTAAATAGGACGCAATGGAGAAAAAGGATTCATGTAGCTGACACCACGTAGTGGGATTAAGGCTTTGTTGTTGTTGTGTTTGAAGCAATCCTTCGTAAAAATGTGGGAAATATCCCATAGACAAAAAATTTATTCAATTGACTTCTGAGGAGGCAACTTCTAGAAGATTCATTGAATGGAGACACAATTTGAAGGGACACCAAGGCACATTTTATATTTTTATTAAAAAAGAGTTGGATCGTCAAACCAAGAGGCCAACCACTCATGAGTTCTTACAGCCATCATCCTTTTAAGTAACTACCACCACCGCCGCCGACCACTTTCTATTTATTTTGAGTGTTAGTTTGTATTGTGAGTGAAGAAAGAGAATTCAAAGGAACTTCAAGGCATTTGATGGGGAGGATTTGAGATAAGTGTTTATGTTTGTGAGGACACTTGATTTTAATCTAGATTTCTTATTTTTGTGCAAGATTTCTACTTTTAAACTCATGTGTGGTTGTGTTTTCTCCATAAATTCTGAGTAGTTTTCTTTATCTTTTTCCTTAAAATGATAAGTTATTAATTTCTTAAATGATATTGTGTGAAGTATTAATCAACAAAGTTGGAAGAAGTTTTGATGATTTGAAACCTTGCGTGGAAACCTTTCACTTCATTTACTTCTTGATTTGGCCAATTAAAATGTTCATACATGTTGTTAGAACCTGTAAGATCTGAGATGTTATTGTCTCAGTCAAAAAATTGTTAGAATCACATATTGATTTCATGAATGAGAATGTAGTTCATGGTTTTGAGTGCAAATAAAAAGGGAAATAAACTTTTCAGGGGTATAAAATTAGAGGTCTTTAGAGTGACATGCTAAAGCCCCCAATTTGATTTAAAGTTTTAGGTTTTGATACAAGATGTTAGGCCCTAGGTGGAGGGAGAAGTGGAAACTCTAGAGTAAGAGCTAGTTTCCTCTCTACTTAACTGTTCTTCAAGAATATTCAAACTATAGATTAGCCAATGTTCTTTATAGCAACTCTAGTAAGCGTATAAAATATAATTGTTTCAATTTGGCACAATACATTTACCATACTTCCACAATATAATTTATTACTGATTCATGAAGATGAAAAAGATATTTTATTTATATAGCCTTCATCTTGCAATATTTAGTTAACTTAATCAGTTTCTTACTTTATTTTCATAAATTAAAAATCACAAAAAAAATCAAATTTTCATTCCTATTATAGCCTCTTAAATTTAAGAATATTTTGCGAAGTAGATTTTTGTCATCTAAACATTTAATTTTCCTAAAGTGCATATTGTTAATCTCCTTTTTGGTTCGATATTCAGGGCTTAATCAAAATGTCCAATATTATTTGATAACGATATACATACTTGCGTAGTATCCCATATTTAAATATTATTATTGTATTCTTATTTATTTCATAGTAGAAAACTTACTTAGCTTTTTCTTTGGATCAAGTTTTTGAATTTGTTGCAAATTAAAAATAAATATTAAGGAAGTTAAGCATAAAATCTCATAATTCACACTTTACATCCATATAAAAAGTTATGATCAAATTTTCGGCGCTGTTGCCGGGAAGAGTTAAAGTACAGAAATTTGAAAAATTTTTAAAAGAGTTTTTAGAAAGAAAAAACTTCTATTTTCATTAAGTCTTATTTAAACTTTAAGATTTATTATAGAAATATTTTATTGTAGTTTTTATATATTATTGAAATATTTTATTGTAGTTTTTATATATTAAGTTCTTGTTTGTGTGTTTTTATTTATTTTATTTTATATGTTTTTTAGTAATGTATGTGTAGTTTAGGTTCTACAGGACTTGTGCCTTAATACAGGAATTGTGCCTTAAGATTATGAATTAGAAAGAACTATTAAAAAAATTAAAAATTTAAAAATTATTCAACAATTTCCAGAAACCGCAAATCAAAATAATCAAAATGTTGAATAATTTAGAACTTTAAGAGATTATGCAAACCTATGGTGGATGAACTTCATTGCAGTATTCAAAAACCTGCTGTAGTGACTAATTCATTTGAGCTTAAACATGCTATTATCCAAAATGTATCAAATAATTAATTTGGAGGAACACCAATTGAAGATCCAAATTTAACATCTTGCCAATTTTCTAGAATTGTGTGCTACATTTAAATATGATGGTATTATTTCCTTTCTCACTTGGGGATAATTCTAAGATATGGTTACATTTGCTGTCACCTGGATCTATCAAAACTTGGAGTGATTTAGCGTAGAAATTCCTTGCTAAATATTTTCCCCCATCAAAAACTATGAAGCTTAGAAATGATATTACATTTTTTTTCAAGTTTGAAGGGGAATCTATTTATGAAGCATGAGAATGATTTAAAGAACTCTTAAGAAAGTGTCCACACCATGTTATACCAGATTGGTTAATAATTCAAATATTTTATACTTGATTAGCTAGATCTATTAGATCTATTATCGATGCCGCTGCTGGTGGTTCATTGATGTCAAAACCATTTCATGAGGATTATGCTTTAATTGAATAAATGGCTACAAATAATTTTCAATGGCCTTCTAAAAGGGTAAATCCTTAGAAAGTAGTAACTATTAATGAAACTGATGCTTTAGCCTTCTTAGCAAATCAAGTTGTTGCAATTTCAAGGAAGTTAGACAAGTTTGGAATTAATTTTTCTCAACCAATTTCCATGATTGAAGAGAATTCAGTAGGTTAAATGGTAGATTCTCAAGCATCATTAGAGACTTTGAATGCCATAAACAACATGCAAAATAACCCATATTCAAATTATTATAACCTAAGTTGAAAGAACCATCCTAACTTTAAATTAAATAATACTTTGGGTGGTAGTAATCAACAATGTGAGAATAATCAAGTAAACTCATTGGGAAATTAGAGCAACCAAGGGAATAGTAATTATAGACCTATTTATCATCCAGGTTTTGGCAGTAATCCACAATTTAACGAGAAGAACTTGTCTATAGAAGAAGTGGTGTTACAAATGAGAAATTAATTACCAAGTAATACTTCCTACTTATACATAAGTAAATCAAAAAGACCAGAATAAAAACCAAGTAAAAGTTGTTCAACTCAGAAGCAGAAGAGAATTGTATGGTAGAGGTCAAAAAGAGACTAAAGTAAAGAGAGAGAAGATATTCAAGAACCGAAAGAGCACACTCCAAAAGGTTTAGAGAGACCTATTTCTCCACTTAAAGTTGATTTGGAAAAACCACCACCTTCATTTCCTCAAACGCTTCAAAAACAAAAGTTGGATAAAAAATTTTCAAAATTTAAGGAATATTTTAAGAAGCTTACAATTAATAATCCATTTGTTGAAGCATAGAACAAATGCCAAGCTATGTGAAGGATATTCTTAATTAGAAAAGAAAGTTTGAAGATAATGATCTTGTTGCACTAAGTGAGGAGTGAAGTGCTATAATTCAGAAAAAACTTCCTGAATAGCTTAAAGATGCTGGTAGCTATACAATTCCATGTGTAATAAGAGATAAATTTTATGGGAAAGCTATATGTGATTTAGGAGCAAGCATCAACCTTATGCCATTATCAATATTTAAAAGATTAGGATTAGGAGTAATATCCCTTAATACTGTAACTCTACAGCTAGCAGATCGTTAAATAACATATCATAAAGGAGTTATAGAAGATGTCATAGTGAAAGTGGATCAATATATCTTTCCCATTGATTTCATTGTGCTCGATATGGAGGAAGATAAGGATATACATATCATTTTTGGGAGACCTTTCCTAGCCACAGGAAGAGTAATGATAGATGTACATAAAGGAAAATTAACTATGTGTGTCAATGATCAAATAGTTTTATTTAATATTTCCAAATAGATGAATTACCCTGCAAAAGGTAAAGATGATGAATGCTATAGAATGAATCTGATAATATATTTAAGTGAATGTCATTTCAAAGCAACTTATGAAGAAACATATGAAGCTATAGAGTTGGAACATGAATAAGAAGAGGAATTAGATCAATACGAAAATTTCTGAAAATTTATATAAGATAGATTCAAATTATTTTTAAGAAAGCTTTGAAGTTTTGGACACAAGATAAAATGATATATCTTTTTTTTCCATCAATTGCAAACCTCCTGAGCTTCAGTTCAAGTTGCTTCCTGAACATTTGAAGTATGCCTTTCTAGGTGATTACTCTATATTAATTGTTATAATTTCCTCAAAATTAACTCCAGAATAAGAAGAGAGTTTGATAAAAACTTTGAAGAGTTATAAGAAAGCCTTTGGATGGACAGCTGCTGATATAAAAGGAATCAGTCCTTCAATTTGTATGCATAGAATTCGTATGGAGGAGAGCTGCAAACTCAGGGCTGACCCTCAAATGATATTGAATCCTATTATGAAATAAGTTGTTAAGAAAGAAATTCTAAAAGTGCTTAGATGCTGAAATTTCTACACTATTTCATATTGTGCATGGTTTAGTCCAATTCACTGCATTCATAAGAAGGGAGGAGTGACTGTGACTTTAAATGAACATAATGAGTTAATACCAACAAGTTAGAATGCGTATTTAAACGTTAGGTTGACCTGTGCTAAATTGAGCACTAATGCTTTAGCATCAATATCTGGCGCTTAAGCCCGACAGTTAAATTAAGCCCGACAGTTAAAAACTTGTGTGAATTTTGGTTTTGAGAAGTTTTAACGGAGAATTGTTTGGCTTTGACATGGGAGACAGTTCTAAGACGCGCCTAAGAGTTATAGGAGGAGTTTGGAGCCTATAAATAGAAGGGTTATGAAAGAATTTTTATCACAATTCAATTCTAACCCTAATTCCTAAGTGAAAGAGAGAGATTTTGGAAAAATTTCATCTTGAAAGTGTGATTTAAAAAAGAATGAGGCAATGAGAAAAAAGTTTATTAGTTAGAGTGCGCAAGAGTTATATAATAGTTTCCTCACTGTTAGTATTGAAGAGATAGCAGAGAAAATCACTAAATTTGAGGCTGAGGCTGATGTGGCTTCAATTAAAGCAAAAAGGAAGTTAATGTGCATCTGGATCATATGGGATGGAAACTTAAGATGTAGTTTAGCCATACCGATTTTATAGAAGAAGTAGATAAGGCTATGTATCTGAAGAACAAGTGGATTGAAGAAGATTCAACTAGAGTTATTAATCATCGCCCGTTCTTTTAGATATACATTCCAAATGCTGAAGAAGAGGCTAATGAGAGTCCATGATTCGTTCCACCAACTGGAGAATGGAATTAAGTTCATAGTTTAGTGTTTGTGTGTTTAGTCTTTGTTAATGTTAAGTGTATTTAGTATGTTATTATGTGATAATTGATTCTATTAGGAATTTTCTTATCCAAGACTATTTAGATTCAGAAACTATGTATTTAAAAACGTTTGTAATCATTTCTGAGTGAATATAAGGGTTTTCTTTGTGTGAAATTTCGTCTTATTATGCATTGAATTGAATTTGTTAATATTGGTAAATCTTGAGTAAGAGGAGAGTTAAGAGAGAAGGAAATAGTATATAAAGTGTTATGAGACCATGTAGGGTTGGTCGACAAAGGCTAGGAGTGCATTTCACTTAAATCAAAAAAATCCAAAATTTGTGCGCTCTCGACTAGGCGCCAAGGCCCGCGCTTAAGCGATGTCTAAACCCAGATACAGGTGCCTAAGCACCAAACCATTTGTACATAAGCGTCGGTTCACAAAAATCGGTTTGCAAATAGTTTTAAGTGCAAAATCGGTTCAAAAACACTATTACCGCACCTTGCAGTCATCTTCAACCTCAGAATTTTGTGATTTTGGAGCTAGGGCTTACCATATTTGAAGATTTCTTGGATATTTGAGGCAAAAATTGCTAGATTTGACACCCTTGAGGTAAGAGCTTCTATTCTATGCAAAAAATTTTTATTCTCACCAGGTATTTTGAGCACATTCATGAGCTACCCAAAATTCACTATTCACAATGAAAATTTGAGAAAAAAATCTATAGAAAAGACATCGATTTGTTAGTTTAAGCTTTTAGGAGTTTAGTTTAGTGATTTAGAGTTGAATGTGAATTTTATTTTTTAATTTTATAAACATTTTAGAAATGCAACAAGAATAAAGAGGAGTAAGGGGAAGGCTCCATTTGATTCAACCAATATTTTTAGTTTGAGAGCTAAGGATCAATAAAGTGATGCATTGCAATCGAGAAAATTGATTCCTGAGCTGTGCTTTAAAAGTCCGATAGGAGCTATTGAAGATTTGATTGTTCACCGCCAGTGGAGCAGTTATGTTGTTTTTTTGTTGTTGCAGTGATCTCTGTTGTGCAGGAGTTCTATGTGAATCTGTCTGAAGCTGATGAAAGAGTCATGGTGAGGAGGAAGACAGTGCCTTTTTTCCCTGAGGTAGTTATTCAGTTTTATCAATTGTCCTAGCGTACTTTGTGTTTTTATTCAAACTATAGTCCTAAGAAAGAAGTGTTAGATGAGATTATTTCATCTTTCATCGATGGAAGAGGGCTGTGGAAGATCACAAATGAAAGAAGAGTAAACTTTCCTACTTCAAAGTTGAATGTCACTGCAAAGGCATGACATTAATTTATTTCTACTCGTCTGCTACGTACAAATCATTTGACCGAAATGACTCGAGATCGAGTAACCTTGAACTATTGCATTCAACAGTTCAAGCTTATTGATATCGGAGCTTTAATTCATTGAGTTATTACCAGTTATGTCGTCGCTGCTACTACTGCAGGTTTGAGATTTACATCTTTCATCTTTTCTTTAACCTGGAGTTAGATTTGACTGTTGGAAGGAGATCTTACAGCCAATAAATTTGATATCGGAGCTTTAATTCATTGAGTTATTACCAATTATGTCGTCGCTGCTACTACTGCTGGTTTGAGATTTACATCTTTCATCTTTTCTTTAAGCTGGAGTTAGATTTGACTGTTGGAAGGAGATCTTATAGCCAATAAAGCCTATTATAATAGTGAATGTGAAATCTTATTCACATCATTCTATTTTTGGTTAAAGGGGTGGATTCTCCAGTAGTTCTGCTGCTTTGATGTCATGAGCTTCTACATGCTTCTACATCATGAGGTCAGACTTCTGGATCTGATTCTGAATTTAATGTATTTAGTTAGTGTGTACTGAACTTAGTTTTGGGATCTTAGGAAGGTTTAGAATCTAGCTAACTTCTTACTTAAAAAATGCATGTTTAAAATTTGCAATTTACTACCTGTTATTTTTCTTTATGTTGCAGACATGTATGTTTGTTAATTTTTTTGTTTTCTTTTATGTTATATTCCACTACATAGAAGTCTGATGAATCTCTATATGTTAAGAGAATTAAAATTTGATCAATTTAAATTTTTACTCCTGTTTTAATTTTTGGTAATTGCATATTTAGGATATGAAAATTTCTCCAAACATTTTATTTTTTAGTTTTCATTCCAACCAATATTTATATGATGCTAAAATGCTTTATTTTTATTACAATTTAAGTTTGTGGGAGGGATTAAAAATTTTATATGGAACTTAAGTATAAGGAACTTAAAAATTTATTTGTTCTTATTTGTTCTTCAATTAAATTTGATTTTGTTTGTTTGATTTGAAGAAAATTGATCATGTATATGATGTTATATTATGGAGTAAAATTTTGAATATTGAAATTAGTAAGAGAATTCAGTTAAAATTTATAACAATGAAGATAAACTAAAAGTTAAGAATTTTTAGCGTTGAAAATGCTAAATATAGTATAATTATCTTCAGTAGGAAAAATTGTATTTTTGAAAAATTTTGAAGATTTAGATTTTTATTTACAAAAATTAAATTTCTTTTATTGAAATTAATTTTCTTGAAATTAATTTTCAAAAAAATTAATTTTCAAAACTATTATTATGTTTTTGAGTGAAAGAAAAATATCAACTCTTTGCTTTAGGAAAGGAAGAGTGGAATTCAAAATCATTAAAACCCTATCCAGATATAATTATCATTGTGTGAAAAAGAAGAGAAAAAGAAAAGAAAAAGAAAAAAGAAATAAAAACAAAAACAAAATGATAAATGAAAAAGGAAAAAGAAAAGAAAATGTTGAAATAGGGAGGAGAAGCTTGATAATTAATGCCTAATCAAAATTGGTTCCACATCTGATCTTTTTAAAGTATATGACTTGAGAAACTCTTAAGCTTAAGAATATAATATAGTAAGTAAAATTATGCTTAATAAATTTTTTTAAGTGGAGAAGATAAAATGCCTAAACTCTATTTTTGGAGAATCAACAATATTTTTGAATTAGATAGAAACTCATATTTTCATATTTCTTAACTTTAAAAATTTCAAAACTCTAACTTGGTCTCATTTACTAATATTTTTTCTAAATTGAACTACTGTATTTCTACATTAAAATTTTGGAAACTCCTAAAGAAACTCATATACATCATCTATTTACATTGGTTTTTAAAGATTGAAGGGTCACTTGAGGACAAGTAACATCTTTAGTTTGGGGGATTTTGATACACCTAAAATATATAGTGTTTTTATACACATTTTCATACCTATTTTTGTGATAATGTACTTTAATGAAAGGTATTTGTGTGTTTCTCTTTTAGGTACAATCAAATGGAAAAAAATGCTAAAAGGAGTGAAAAAAGACAAAATTTGGAGCAAAAATGAAAAAAGGTGCAAAAATGAATTGGGGCACTTAAGCACCCAGGACTGAAGCCTAAGTGTCAAAGGTTAGTTATTCAGAGAGCTCGCACCTAAGCGCAAGGTACCTTGCGCTTAAGCTCCAGAAGTAGTTATTTGATCTTGATGATTCATTGAATTTAGAAGAATTTTTGAAGAGGCGTTTGAAGCAACCCTTGGTAAAAACGTTGGAAATATCCCATGGACAAAAAAAATTAATTCAAGTGGCTTTTGAGGAGGCAACTTCTAGAAGATTCATAAAATGGAGACATATTTTCAAGAGACACCAATGAACAATTTAGATTTTTATTAAAAAAGACGTGGATCATCAAGATAAGAGGCCAACCTCCCATTAGATTTTACAGCCATCATCCATCCAAGTAACCGCCGCCACCAGCCACTTTCTTTTTATTTTGAGCTTAGTTTGTATTGTGACTGAAGGAAGAGAATTCAAATAAACTGGAGATAAATGTTTGTCTTTGTGACTACATTTAGTTTTAATTTGGATTTCTTGCTTGTGTGCGTGATTTCTACTTTTAAACTAAAGTGTGGGTGTGTTTTCTTCATGGATTTTGAGTAGTTTTTTTTATCTTTTTCCTTAAACGGATAAGAAATTAAGTGTTGGATGGAAGTTGTGAAGTATTAGACTTCAAAGTTGGAAGAAGTTGTGATGATTTGAAACCATAAACTTCTTGATTTGGCCAATTAAGATGTTAATACCTGTTGTGAGAACATGTAAGATCCGAGATGGTATTGTCTCAGTCAACAAATGGTTAGAATCACTTATTGATTTCATGCATGAGAATGTAGTTCATGTGAGTGCAAATAACTAGGGAAATATACTTTTCAAGTGTGAAGAATTAAAGGACTTTAGAGTGACGACTAAAGTCCCCAATTTTTGATTTATAGTTTTAAGTTTTGATACGAGATCTTAGCCCCCAGGTGGAGGGAGAAGAGAGAACTCTAGAGTGAGATCTAGTATCTTCCATACCTAATCGGTCTTCAAGACTATTCAAACTATAGATTAGCCAATGCTATTTATAGCATCTCTAGTAAGGGTAAAGAATATAGTTGCTTTTATTTGGCATAACATTTTTAGCATACTTCCACGGCAGGATTTTTATACTTATTACTGATTCATGATAATGAAAAATATATTTTATTTATATAGCATTCATCTTGGAAATATTTAGGTAAGTTAATTAGTTGCTTACTTTTTTCATAAATAAAAAATTACATAAAGGATCAAATTTTCATTCCTGTTATAGCCTCTTAAGTTTAAATAAGATTATTTTGCGAAGTAGATTTTTGGCATCTAAACTTTCTAGTTTCCTAAAGTACATATTGTTAATCTCCCTGTGGGTTTGATATTTGGGGTTTAATCAAAAAGTCTTATATTACTTGATAACGATACGTATACTTCCGTAGTATCCCATATTTAAATATTATAATTTTATTCTTATTTGTTTCATAGTGGAAACCTTCCTTAATTGCTTTGGATCAAGTTTTTGACTTTGTTGCAAATTAAGAATAACTATAAAAGAAATTAAACATATAATCGCATACATGACATTTTACATCTATATAGAAAATCGGGATCAATTTCTCACGATCTAAATGAAAGTATGGAACTCATTGAGTTCTGTTTAATAAATTTATTTAAACTAAGTAAATTCAAAGGAAAAAGTAGTGCTTGAACGAGGTAACCGTGGGATCCTAACCAGTGTCACTCTCATCAACTATATCCTCCCCCCAAAATAATTGAATTTAACTTGTCATTTAAACCCTTAAACCTTAGACTTTAGGACTGCTACTTCATCGAGGAGCCTGAAGCTAACTTTGTGGGCAACCTTCTACAACAGCATGAGGATCTACAGTAACACATGTTTCTTTAGAAGTAAACCACAAGTCATAGGATTTTGATGTCATCTGCCTAGTACGACATAACTGAACTTCTTTAGGCCTTTGTAAGGTTCTGCTATACAATCTAAGCCCTTACTCGCTCTAGGATTCTAAGGTTTTCATTCATTACGACCTAGATCCTCACATCTTTTAGGCTATTTGTGTGACCATCTCGCACGAATGTAAGCCCTAATTAATAAAATTTGCAGGATGACAGACGTAATTTCTTCTTGAAGTTGAAGCTGACCCATATGATAGCTTGGGAAGTCACTAAGGTTCTCCTCAAGATCCATGACATCCTCTAGTTCTTCTTCCTTTGGATTTCATAAATATGTTCCAAATTTAAGTCATTCCCCTTGCACACCTCTTTGTCCGATCTTTTGAAAAGTCCTATCCTTTGAACTCCTTGAAGACTATATCCTCTGATTTTTATTGTGAATTTTCGTAGGTGATTTTGATTATATAAGATGTAATTAACTATAGGGGTTTGACCTTATAGGAAACTTTTAAGAACCTAACATAATATAAATCCTATTTAATTTTTTCTATTAAATAGGAGAACTTGTCGGTCAACATAGAAAAATGGTTTTTCACAGGCTTAAATGGATGTCATAAATTATTTAGTTTATTTAATCGAGCCTTACCAGTACCTAGTGTGAATAACCTTCGGGGTAGATGCATTTCTTGCGGTAGTATGCTCGTCTATTTAAATTACTGAGGATTTGTTGAGGATTTGTGATCGATCTGGTCTTATATTTTCAAAATCTAAAATACTACTTTTAACCAAATTCATATATGTAAATAAAATTAAAACAGGCATCGGGATATCTATTCTGACAACCGACAATTTCCAATTTGGTGATTGAAAAATTATGGAGACTCCACCGTGGACTTGTTTCTCTCTCCATTTAAATCAGGGAATCTTGTCTTCATATTCTGGTAACGTGTCCATGTCCCTTATGGACCAAGTTACCCTTCTTTTGTTCGCATACTTCACCCATTTCTTTCTTGGGTTAGTATGGTCAACTCTTCCAGATTTCAGGATGGTCTATTTGATCACCTTTAGATAGAGAGGTTCAAGAGTTAATTAGGAATTTTATCTTTCATGTGGGGTGGGACCCCCAAAAGGTTGGTGGACTAGTTCTGCGTGAGCATTATGCGATGTAAAGTCGGTCCCGCACTGGGTCATAAGCTTTACTTACTTCTTCATGTCCCTTCAAGTTTGGCTTGCTACTTTGTAAATTAAGATGAATTGTGTCATGCTGCACTTGCTTTTTAACCTTCCTTATTTAATTAAATTCTTCTACTTTCAATCTACTTCTGTTAAATTTTAAAATCTTCATGAACTAAAAATAAAATAATAACTGTCCAGTCTGCAGATCGACCTTTGTTAATTTTTAGTGTTCGCACTAGAGCTACAAGACATTGGCCAAATAACTAATCCAATAACTTTATTTTTGAAACTACTGCAATGGAATTTTTGACGCTTACTTTCTCCTGCAACTTGCCAACTAGCTGCCATGCTCGCAATGTCGCTCCCACCATCAAGTTTTGAACTAGATTCGATGAACTAGAAGTCATTCTTGGAAAAGCCTCATTCTACATAACGAAGCTCGCCGCTCTAGATGTTTAGGAGCCTTCCATTGAATTTAACCTGTACTATCCCCAGGATTTCCCTTCCTGGAAGATGGTGAAAATTGCTACTCCCCCAGCACCTGTCAAGTTTGTTGTCTCTTTTTCTGCCAAAGAAAATGAAGTCATGATTGTTGAAGATACAAATGGAAGATTTACAATCCCACTGTCGGTATTTTGAATTAGATCGAGTTTGAAGTGTACTCTATTATCTCGATCTCAAAGAAGAAACTACAGCTGACGGGCTTGAAAGGTCATTAAAGCAGAAATTCTAGAAAAGAGACTTGTTCATTAATTTCTACAAGTGAAGGAAGTTGGATTACTTGAGGTGTCTCTACTCCTGCGAGGGAGTAGGTTCCACCCATTGATGAATACTAATGGATATGGATGTATTCAGAAGATCATTGCTACCTTACCATCGTTTCATGATCTTAGCGAGGAAAGGAAGAAGCCCGCTCCTACCATTGAAGTCCGTACAGTGTTCCAGAGATTTGCCACTAAAGAAGGATGTTCAGTCGTTAGGTTACTTAAGCGAGTGGGATGTCCGGTGTCCCATCAAATGAAGAAAGAAATTTTAAGGGATATTAGATATGCTCGATGTCTCGAAAGTCAATCGAAGTTTTGTCAGCCCGTATTCCTGCCAAGTTTGGTCTAGGGAGTCAAGTTGATACTACCATTACTACCACAGATTTTGCCACTACTACAACCTTAGGGTCTACAGGATATTGACCAGCCAAGTCACGTCTGGGTCCGAGGGTACCATCAGTTGTTGCTCGCAAGAATACCCTTAAGAAAGAGAAAGTAAAGAAGTCACCCAATACTGCATTTGGTCCACAGTGCGGGGAGCATGCCTCTTCTTAGCATGTCGAAGCCTCCGTTGAGACACCCCGTCTCAAGACATTACAACCAAACAAGAAGGTATGGGTGCCCAAGGTCATTGTACTTATACAGTTTAATGAGCCTGCATGGCAGAGTTGTGGAATGGAGCAAAGGTTCGAAGTATCAAACATTGTTGCAGCTATTGCTACCAAGTTTGATGAACAAGGGGAGGATGTTCAGAAAAATCCTTCAGGTCTCAAAATCATCCAGGAAGTTAATGAAGAGAAATTTCAAAAGTTCAAGGATGAAATTTCTGAGTTAGCCAAAGAGCATGCGAGCAGAGGGTAGAATGGGTCCAACTCTTTTAGAAAGAAAAAGGAGGATCTATTCTTTTAAAGATGAGGTCGTGTTGACCACATTTTCGATTGGGGTCTAGTTTTTCCTCTTTAATAGCCCAAGCTCTAACCATAAGACTTTCCTGTGTCTGCAAGATTGGAGCCGCTACATCATTGTGTGATGCCCAACCTCTCATTAAAGGGAATGCCACGGATGATTTGTGTAAGTCTATTTTCTTAAGAGATGAACAAATCAGCCAAATGGAAAATAGAATAGATGAGACAGTCACCACCATGGCCGCCATGGCTACAATTAAGGGATAGTCACAGTAACAACAATTAGTGTCTCCAGAAGTCAACCAGCTAGAAATAGTTCATTTTACCGATGAAAGGAGAAAGGTTGCCTCCGCAAATGGAGATGAACAACAACAGTAGGATTCCTCTCCGAGTACCATACTGAAGAAGGATATTAATCAGTTGGTCGAACAACAAGTTCGGGAGACCTTAGCCCAATCTAAGGATGGTGCATTGATTTCAAGGGGTATACGTTACCTAGGGGAGTTCGCGGGGGAGTTCGCTGTCATACCCTACCCCAAGGGTTTTGTGTCACTAAACCTTAAGACATTCAATGAGACCAAAAATCCCAAGCAGCATACAACACACTTCTGAGCCTGTTGTGACAACACTGGAGGTAACGAAGGTTTGCTCTTCCAACATCTTATCAGCAGCCTATCAGGAATTGCATTTAATTGGTACAATGAGTTACTCAACATATCAGTCAAAACATTTGCCGAGTTACAATAGTGGTTCGTGAAAATATTTATCAAAGTGCATCATCATGTTTCTATTGAAGATCTCATAGTAGGGAGGCAAAAGCCTAACGAGATTTTGGTGGATTACATCTTCAAGTAGAGAAACCTTATCATGAAATGTGAACCTCAACTATAGGCACAACATGTAATTAATATTCTACTCAAAATCATCCATGGGCTAATAGCTTTCTTGCTTAAGAGACTCATTATTAAGTCATTTGAGAAGCTGCTAAGCAAATCCAGCACTTTACAAGAGCAAGTTAAACACATGTATTCCCAAGAGAAATTAGATAAGATGAATACAATCAAGATATTCGAGAAGAAGTCCGGAATAGTTGCACCAGTTGATAAGGGAAAGCAGCCGATGACGATACAGGCACAGTATTTTCCCCAAAGTTCTCAACAATCGTCACAACATACTTAGCAGCAACAAACTTAATGATATGGCCAGTCTAGCCAGCAGTCGCTCCAAGGGGGACCACACCGAGCAAAGGGTAGAATGGGTCCAACTCATTTAGAAAGAAAAAGGAGGATTTATTCTTTTAAAGATGAGGTCGTGTTGACCTCATTTTTGGTTGAGGTCTAATTTTTCCTCTTTAATAGCCCAAGCTCTAACCATAAGACTTTCCTGTTGACTATTCCTCTATTCCTAGAAAATTAGAAAAGGAACCCTCACCATTAGAAATTCCAAACTCTTCCTTACTCAACTTGAAGTTCCACATGTTGATCCTAACCTATAGCACTTAGTAAGTGGGGTCACTATGGAGGAGCTCAAGGGTAGTCCCTGATAGGATGGTCAGACCTTAGGACTAACCCTAAGTGATCTTGTTTTGGAGGGGATAACTAGCACACACTACAATCTTTCACATACCCCAAACCCTAAGACCCTTTAGGTTGGTCTCCTGACTCCTTTTGAGAATCTTATATGAGTCAATCTATACCCATAGTCTTTATCTAAGAGGGTTAGAACCAACATAATGAGCATCCAAAATGAATCCTCACATGGCTCCTATTGGTTTGTACGTCTTCCTAGTTTGTTGGCCCATTTTGGTCCAAAATTACGAAATTACCAAAATTCCCCTACAACCCTAACTTTTTCAAAAAATCTAAAACCTACCCAAAAAAACCCAAATTTGTCAAAAAATCATCTAAAACTACTCCCCATCACCTAAATTCACCAAAATTAACAAATTTCAAAATACCCCAAAAAATTGGCAAAATTACCAAAATTCCCCTCATGACCTAAAAGTTCCAAAAATTCCCAAAAAATTCTATAATCATCCCAAATATTCCCAATTTCAATTTTTGATCAGCAATTTGACCAAAAGCCCCAATTTGCCCTTAAAGGCCCAAATGCCTCCAAATTAACTCCAATTTTGGCCCAATTAACCCTAATCTCGCCCAATTTCAATTCCAAATCAAAATTCAACATCCCCAACCCTAATCTAGAGAAAATTGAAGCTCAATTTTACCCAAATAAAAAAGCCCCAATTTTGACCATATGCCTAAATCCATCTAATTAGCCCACTTATTCAATTCAAAATCACCTGAAACTTTTCCAAATCTTTCATGATATCCCCCTAAACCAAACTAAACATTAAAGTAGCCCAAAATTTTAGCCCAAGTTCAATTTCAATTTTAAAAGCCCAAATCCTTAAGTCATTCCAAAAAGCACAAATTCAAAAGCCCATATGATGATTTTCCTCCTCAACATCCCTTTGATCAAAATCACTCCCTTAGTCTTTAGTTTATGATCAAATCATTTCAAATCAAGCATCACTCCGTCAAAATATTTCATAAATTCAAAAATCCCTTCTCATGAAAGTTGACCAAGCCAAGGACAAGCCATGAAGCCACTCTCAAGCCATAAGTGTGCCATGAGAGCCATGCCACATCACCATACTATTACTGGCAAGAGGCCAATATACTTTTAAATAGCCTTAAGATTCTTTTAACTCCTCCCACGAATCACTTAAACCCCATACTTAACCAAATCACTTGGATAGGGACCTTACCAATGATTAAGCTAAACCATATGATTTCTTTCAGCATCCAAGCTAGCCTTAGTGGGTGAACCCAACCAAAATCCATGACTTGACCCAATTTGAACCAAAATAGCCCTTCCAACATCCTATTTTAATTTAACATCTTTACACATGGCCAACCCCAATTGACTTAATCAAACCAAAGCCCTGACCTCCCTTAGTGGGATAGTGACCTCTCCTTGGCCAGCCGACCACCTTAGCTGCCGGAAAAGCCATTGCCAAGTGCTCCCCCATGGCTAAAACTCAAAATTAAAGCCATCCAAGCTGTCTCATCCCAATTGGATTTTGGCACCTTGTTGGCATCCACATAAGCAACCTAGGGCACCCATCAATTGCCCCTGGTGGCCTCTCCTTCCCCATCTATTTAAACCCCTCCTCCATGGCCAAACAAAGAGAGCTGGAAATTCCTTGGGGAGAATCTGCCAACTTGCTTACAGAGCTTCCTCATGACCTCTTGAGTTCAACCTAACCATCCTTAGCCACTTAAATCCACTGCCCGAGCTCAATTTTAGAGCTCAATCTCTAGGCTGAAACAGTACATCCCCAAATCCTCAAACAAATTTAAATTAGTTGCACCCACACCATCCCCATTGTGAGAGAGGACGATCCCCCATAGAAGCCCCATCACCAGAGCAACCTAGGGTGGACTTTGATCTACACCCCAAACCGGCCTTGGTCGAAATCATACATAGGCATTTCACCGCGGCATGAGCTGCATTTAGCAGCTCTTTGGACCCCCACAAAGCTTCCACAAGCATCCAATCGAGGCTTCCCATCTTGGACCAAGGTATTGAATCTAAACCCTAAATCAACTTCTTTTAATTCTTCATGAGCATAGAGTTGATTTAGGATTTGATTAACTATTTGGATGCGTGCGTCTCATCAAGGAGAGTTGATAGGAACAAATCACACTTGATTTAGTTAAGTATCTAGAGAGATACTAGAGTTTGAAGATGGATGGTTCTCGGGCTAGAGGCTTTGAGGACGATGACCCGTTGTCGTTGGATCACGCATTTATCAAATTGAAGGCCTTGATTACGTTGGGCGGTGGGAGGGTTCGAAAAGGCGGGCTGACAGGGCAGACACATGGACTATGGCGTCGAATGGGAGCGTGCCACGTGGAAAGCTCAATGCATATGAGGATTGTGTGGCGTCGCATGGATAAGTAGAAAATAGGGCATTTTTCTATTTATTTAAACCCCTATAACCTCCAAAAACTATAACTTTGTGTAGAAAAATCATAAAAACAAAATAAAAATACCGTCATGCTCATTGAACAGAGAAGAACAATGTGGAAATATTTTCATGTCCATTTGATGCATATTTTATTTTTAAATAATTAAATAGTATTTTTTCTTATTTTGATTCTCCATTTCAATAGACATTTTACCATGGCATGGCACCATGGGGCTTTTGATGCCTCCGTTGTTAGGCAGTTTCCCTAATTTTTCCAAGGTCAGAGGGTATCTCTAAGTGGATATAGCTAATTTTCAAGTTAATGACCCCTTTTTGGTATAAAATCATAATAATTAAAATACTCATGAAAAAATACAAAATTTTTTTTGGTAGGTTCACTGTGGTCAGAGGATCTAGGTAAAATATAACCTGATTTAACTCATTAAAAATAACCATAATTGTCAAAAATCCTAAAAATGAAAAGAAAATTAATTTTGAGTATTATAAATGTAAATGACATAACAATAACTCCAAAATATAATTTAATGTTACAGGAGCCACCCATAAAATTTTCAAGTCAATTGGAGTTCATTGGACCACTCAAATGGATTAATTAAGTGAAATCACACTTTTGGCATTTAAATAATTATAATAATTTAAATGTAACTGAAAAAAATACCAAATTGACTTTGGGAGCTTCTTATGACTAGACGAATCTAAGAAAAGTAAAAGTGGAGAGGAACCTAAGAAAAATAAAATTAGAATTAATAAATATTTCATTTTTTAAGCTATTTTTAAGCATTTAAATTAGTAAAATTAATTAAAAATCATAAAAATTGTAAAATTTTAAAAACACACTACAATGTTAAATTTGGCTTCCTAATCGCCTATAACCAATTAAAATAATTTTCCTAATTTTCTAAGTCAATATATTAAATTTAAAGGCTTAAAGAATGAATTTTCTCTAATTTTTACTGAAATAATTCTAATAATTAAAATATAAGTCACAAAAATATGAAATTTGTTTCGTTGGGTTCTCTAGACTTAGAAAGATTTAATAAAAATATAAAAATTAATCTTCCACTTAAATTTTATTTTATATTTAATTAATGCTCAAAACAAACAAAAAATTTTAATAATTAAATTAAGCCTCTAAAAATCATGAAATTGGTCCAAGTGGTCCTCTGTTATAGCTGAACCTCCAATAATTTTCTTAAGGACAAGGATTTTATTTAGGTTGAGTTATTAAATCTTTATTGAAAAATCCTAATTTTTACATTAAAAATAATTATAAAATTAAATAAATTCAGAAAAATCACATAAATTCAGAAAAATCACATTAGAAAAATCACATTATCTCCTCTGATGCTTTAATTAACCCATGAGTGAGGTAACATAAAATTTTCAAGTCATTTGAGTCTAATTTAATGAATTATAGGGTATTAAGGTCTTAGGGGCAAATAATTTTGTAATTTAAGGCTAAATGTGAAAAAAATAATCTTAATTCACATGTCTTGATGACTGAAACATAAAAGGGATAAGTGGTAGTAACCAATCTCATTTTGATCTTATAAAGGATAAATGTATAATTTTTCAAAATTAATGAAATTTAAAAGAATATTTAAATATGGAGATATTATGGTGAAGGGTTTGATTTTAGAGGATCATAACTCACTAATTTTGAACCCTTAATTAATGGTTTTGAGATGATTTATAATTCATTATAAGGATTAAGAATATAAATATTGAAAACCCTTTTGCTTAAAATTACATATCTACCCATTAAATCTTAATGGCTTAGTAGTGAACTAGGCTTAATCAAAATTTTGTCTAATGAGGTTTAGAAAATAACTTATAATTAATTTAAAACTTTTCAAAACACTACAATCCCATTCTTTAAAAATCAATTTAAATAAATTCCTTGATTAAGTTGAGTTGCCCCCAAGGGTCTTCATCTATATAACTCATAAGTGAGACATCGAGTGATAATTACCCCTTTCAAGAGATAATCAAAACATTAAAATGCACCGAGCAAAAGGGTATTAACTGGATAAACTATATAGTAAACATAACAAGGCCAAAATGAACTCTATATAATTCCAGGGACTACGAAATGCCTAGGGTATTACCCAAAACTTTTTCATGATCCTTTGGAAATCTTAAAGGACATCTGCACTTATTATGATTTGCTTAATTGGATCATCTTCAAAATGTAGAACCACCACAATATGACATAGGATCTGGTAGACCCACCTCAAACTTGTATTTCGTCCTTTTCTTTATAAGCATGCTTTAATTCCTACAACATTTTATATATATGCCTTGCAAGTACTAAACTTTAAGTTGGAGGAACGAGAAGACTCGCATGTACGCTTTTACAGTTTACAGTACCTTCTTTTCCTGTACTTTCTACATTGTACTCTTATGCTTACAAACTTGCATGCTAAATAATGATGTCACCCTGCATGTCAAAACTAAAACCTTTAGGATTGCCACAAAACTGAAACAGAAAACAAGCTAAAATCAATCAAGATAAAATTCACCCCCAAAATATTCAAAATATAAGACAACTCCAAATCTAATCACAAAAATCACAAAACAACAATTGCAACTAAATTAAAACATCTCTATCGGATGATCGGGAATCCCTCAGAGGAGGTAACCTACGGTTGCTAACGAGATTTCTTATGGTCTAAATGAAAGTATGGAACTCACTAAGTTGAGTTTAGTAAATTCATTTGGACTAAGTAAATCTGATAGAAAAAAGTGGTACCGGAATGAGAGAACCATAGAATCCTAACTGGAGTCACTCTAATCAACTTTAATATTCCTCATAATACTTAAATGGTTGACCATAACCTTAGGAACATCTGATTTGACATCATAACTTGACACATTAGAAAAACTAAACTTCTCGCGACGAGGAGCTTGGAGCTATCACTATGGGCAACACGGTCATCTTCAAAGGCAAAACATGTATTCACCAGCTAAACCATTCTTTAAAATTCGAGGTTGTTTGGTTATGTAACATAAATCCTCAATTTCTCTTTAGGCCTTTGTATAGCTTTGCTATACAATTTAAGGCCAAACCTGCTTTAGGATTCTGGGGTTGTAATCTGTCATGACCTAAATCATCACATCTTTCAGGCTATTTGTGTGATCGTTTCACACGAATATAAGTCCTAATTAATAAAATTGGCAGGATGAAACATTTAAGTACTTCTCCTTTAAATTGAAGCCAAACTATAAAATAGCATGAGAAGTCATTGAGGTTCTCCTATGGATCTATGACATCCCCTAGTTCTTCCTCCTTTCGATTCCAAAATAAAATGTTACAAACTTGAGTCATTCCCCTTTCACACCTCTTTGTCTGATCTTGTTGAAAAGTCAAAATCCATTGGCCCTTCTGAAGATAATATCCCCTAATTTTTATCAAGTTTTCTTAGGTGACTTCAGTTATCTAGGATGTAATTAAATATAGGGGCTTGCCCTTATAAGAAGCATTTGCAAACCCTGCTTAATATAAACCCTATTTATTTCTTTGTATTAAAAAGGGGAATTTATTGGTCAACATAAAAAATGGTTTTGTAGACTTAAACGGATGTCATACAATCATTAGTTATATAATATAAAAAATAGTATTTGAATTTTTGAAAATACAACCGATCTCATATCCATAGTAGTTTAAATAAACGAGCCTAATACCACAAGTAGTGCACATATCCCGAGGGATAGACACATTACTTACTGATGAAGGCTTGATTAAATAAATTAAAGATCATATGACATCCATTTAAGTCTGCGAAAACTATTTTATTTATAAGCCGATAATTTCTCCTATTTAATACATATATATATATATATATATATGTATGTATGTATGTATGTATATTAAATTAAATTAAAATGAGTGTTAGGATATCCATCATAGCAGCCAACAACTTAACAACTCCCAATTTTTTAGTGCCAATAAGCTGTTCCAAAGATGTTCAAAAACTTAATAAAGAAACCCGAGTTCAGATTACCAGAACTAAAGATGCCAGAAGAAGTTGACAAGAATGAGTATCCAAATTTTTGCCCCTATCACAGAATGTTAGGACATACAGTAGATGACTATTTTGTTTTCAAGGACTGGCTCGAGATGAGATTTAAAGAAGGAAATAAAACGATCCCAAAGGAATATTTGAAAGAACCTAAAGAAGATTTTGAATAAATGATTTTGGCTGGGAAAATCACTCCGATAGATCTGTATTCAGAAAACGATAGATGGAGTACAGTTTGAAGCAAGTCAACTACGAAGATAATGGATCAGATTCAGACTGCTTCAGCTCAAGCAGCCATTCAGAGTCTAAAGCCTGCTCAGCCCAAGATGGAGATTTCACTAGAGAAATTTCCACAACCAAAAGAGAAAGAGAAGAATGATGTCATGAAGGCCGATATCATGGGGGTAGGATAGGGGCTGCCTCTTTTAGATTATTTGTATCAGATTCTAGGAAGAAAATCCTCGAATTGCTGACCATGTATGATTATCTTTTTGCACCACCGGAATACTATGAATATAATGATTATTATTTCAGCTACGTTTTAACTATTTCTAGTGATAACGTCCCTGACTTTGCTTAATCTAACTCTGATCTTGATTCCCAAATCGATCCTCAAATTGTACTTAAGTCCAATGAACCCATTAACGAGAATGATGAAGATATCAAAAACACTGATTACGATAGCTCCGAGAGTAAGAAACCAGTCCTCCAGTGCAATGATGCACCACTTATTATTAACTTGGATCTCTCCGATGAAGAAGAAGAGACATCAGAAAATTTTTTGTATAGCATCTCAGGAATAAGAAATTATAAAGATAAATCTAATGAGTGGAAAAGTATTGCCCTCAAGGTGAGCTCCAGTGAATAAAACAAAACAAATGGTCACTTAGGAAGAGCTACCTCCACCTTCGCCAGTGGAAGATCCACATAAACAAGTAAATTTTGAAGGATCATATAAAGTGAATTATAATGTTCTAGCTCATCTTAGGAGTTTACCGGTCAGAGAGTCTATGGTTACAGCCTTGCTTGACCAAAAGATTTGCTTAGCTCAGTTAGCCAGCACATTCTCATATGAAGTTTGTTCATTAAAGGAACATCCTGGGATAACATTCACAGATGAAGACTAGTTGTTCAGCACCACTGACCACAACCAACCGCTCTACATCTCCTTTAATATCAACAGATTTGTATTGTCCAGAGTTTTTGTCGATCTGGAAGCATCACTTAACCTAATGAGTTTACGGACATTGGCATATTTGGATATTGAAGCTTAATATATTAAAACTGATAAGATGATGTTAAGAAAATTTAATCAAAAAGGAGAAAGAGCCCTTGGATCAATTACACTGTTAATGAAAGTTGGGGAATTAGTAACAACTGCAAAATTCCACATCATCGATACAGAGACCTTTTTCAATGCTTTACTAGGATGACCATGTATTTACGAACATAATATTGTTCCGTCCTTTCTATTCTCTATACCAATGTATCAAATATTTCAAAGAAGGGCAAGAACATTGCAGCAAGAGAGATTTACAACCATCTTTAGTTCATGAAGTAGGTACCCACAAAGACACCGCCTACTATGCACCTCAAAAGAGAAATGTCTTTTCCCGTGAAATCCGGGAAAATGAAATAGAAGATTTGGAAGAATCACAATAAAAAAGGTCATTCAACTCTGCTTCAGCAATCTACTATCGTTTCTTCACAATGAGCTAGTAGAGGTTCTTTCAGCCCATACACCTGAGATCGAGGTCGGGGGTGTGGATGAGGAAGAACCAACACGATAAATACGATAGTTGAATGGACTAGGTGGACGATCAACATCAACATGGAAGAAAGTTTTGATGAAGAAAGCTTCAAAGAAGAAATAATGATGATAAAATAAAAGAAACCACAGTATGAAATTTCCTTGGAAGATATTAAGAAAGATGAATATGAGTCGATGTATGATCGGATCAACCACTATGTAAATGTCATGACCCTTACTCAAATCCACCCTGAAAAGGTTGAGAGTTTAGAGGTCAAGGAAGTCTGTAGCATTAGTTCAAAGCCGATAAAGTTTTAACGTGCTTCCCATTCTACTAGTTCTGAAAGTCATGTAAATTTGGAAGAGGATTGTAATAAATTAATGAAATTATCTTTTGGTTACCTTTTCCCTTTATCAATAAATTAATTCAACAGGGATATGTGCTAAAGAAAATGCCAAAAGATAAGCTACAACTTTATAAAAAATTGTGGAATGTTAAAGTTGAACTCTTTGCTCGAAAGAAGGTCTCAAATTTGGTACTGTAGGACAAGTCGATGACTCTGAATTTTGCATGGTTGTTACTAGCGGATTGGAATGGAATTGTATCAATGTAGAGGATGATTCTCAAGATCAGTTAATAGGTGATGTCCCCCCTGAATTTGAAGAAGAAATTAAGTCACTAGTGGATGACTTAAAAAGAAATCAATCTCGGGATAGAGGAGCTGCTCCGACCTACTTTCATAAGTTCCTTACTCAACAAGGAAGAATCTACAAAATTGATAGAATTATTGTCAGAAATTAAAGATTAATTTTCTTGGAGTTATAATGAAATGCTTGTGTTGTCAGTGGAAGTTGCAGTACATAAGCTCGGGGTGGATAAGGATATGACCCATGTAAAACGTGCTCCGAGAAGAATGCGTCTCGAGATAGAGCAACAAGTCATTGCCGAGGTTAAGAAATGAACAGATGCTAACTTTTTAAGAGAAGAGAATTACCCCACATGGTTAGCCAATATTGTATCAGTTAAGAGGAAAAATGGACAAATTTGTATATGTGTCGACTTCAGGGATTTAAACAAAGCTTGTCCAAAAGATGAGTTTCCATTACTAATACTAGAATTAAAGGTGGACATCACATCGACACATGAGATTTTTTCTTTCATGGATGGATCATCTGGTTATAACCAAATCAAAATGGCTCCAGGGGATGCAACACTTACAACTTTCAGGACACCGATTCGGATCTCTTGCTACACAGTGATGCCATTTAAGTTAAGGAATGTCAGAGCAACATACAAACGAGCGATAAAGAAGATCTTTGACGACCTCATTCACAACAAAGTGGAATGCTATGTGGATAATTTGCCCATTAAGAGAAAGCAAAAAATAGACCATTTGTACGATTTGAGGATCGTGTTTGAACGATTACAATAATATAATCACAAGATGAATCCCTTAAAATGCTCCTTTGGTGTCACCTCTGAGAATTTTCAAGGATTTGTTGTCCGTCATCGAGGAATCGAGATTGACCCGGATAAGATTAAAGTTATCTGGGAAAAGCCTCCTCCCTAAACCTTGAAACAACTACGCTCCTTCCAGGGAAAGATGGCATTTTTGAGATGCTTTATTTCTGATCTCTCAGGTAGGTGTCATTCCTTCTCGGCATAAATTAAAAAGCACACCAAATTCATTTAGGAAGAGAAATGCCAATGGACTTTTTGAGGACCTTCACAAATATTACACAATATTTTATGACACCTCCTATTTTGGCAGCCCCTATCCCGGGAAGACCATTGATACTTTATACCGTGGCCTTAGAAGAGTCTCTCGGAGCCCTATTAGCTCAGGTAAATGACAAGGGTAAGGAAAACAAACTCTACTACTTGAGTCGCTATCTAATACTGACAGAGGTAAAGTATTCGCCTACTTAGAATCATTGCCCAACTTTAATTTTTGCAGCCCAAAAGCTTAGGCATTGCATGCTTTCTCATAAGGTTGCCCTTATTTTGAAAGTTAATCCATTGCAATATTTGATTACCGGACCAACACTTTCCAGATGTTTAGAAAGGCGGTCCATGATTTTTTTGCAATTTGATATAAATTTTATTCTCCTCCACGCTATCAAGGAACGGATTCGAGCAAATTTTCTTGCAGCGCCAGTTGGGTCCCCTCTCAATGATGACTTACCAGATAAGAAGATACTACAAGTAAAATAGTCCAGTGCCAGACATTGGGAAATGTACTTTGATGGGGCTTCATTAGCTAAGAAAGACAAAGGATAAAAAATTGTTATATCAGGGAAAGTAGGAATTAGTCTGATTTAAGATTCTCCTATAACCTGACAGAGCCGTGCACAAATAATGAAGTAGAATATGAAGCATTGCTCACTAGATTGGAATTGTCAATTGATCCCGACTTTCTATATAGATGTAAAATGTGATGTATGTGATTATATGCTTAAATTTCTTAATAGTTATTCTTAATTTAAAATAAAGTGAAAAACTTGATCCTAAAAAAAACTAAGTTTTCCACTATGAAAAAAGTCAGAATACAATCATATTATTTAAATATGGGATACTACACAAGTATACACTTCATTATCAAGTAATATAGAACTTTTTGATTAAGCCCCAAATATCAAACCCACGGGGAGAATAACAATATACACTTTAAAATAAACTAGAAATTTTATTTCACAAAAATCTACTTCGCAAAATATTCTTACTTAAACATAGAAGGCTATAATAGGAATGAAAATTTGATTCTTTTTGTATTTTTTTATTTATGAAAAGAAAGTAAGAAACTAATTAACTTAACTAAATATTTGCAAGATGAAGGCTAAATAAATAAAATATATTTTTCCTTATCATGAATCAATAAAAAGAATACAAATTTTGTTATGGAAGTATGCTAATTATGTTGTGCCAAATAAGAGCAATAATATTTGTATCTTTACTAGAGATGCTATAAAGAAATTGGCTAATCTATCATCTGAATTGTCTTGAGGACCGGTTATGTAAGGAAGATACTAGCTCTCACTCTAGAGTTCCCTATTCTCCCTCCTCCTGGGGGCTAACATCTCGTATCAAAACCTAAAACTATAAATCAAATTGGGGGCTTTAGCCTGTCACTCTAAAGTCCCCTAAATCTACACCCTTGAAAAGTTTATTTCCCTATTTAGTTGCACTCAACTCCATGAACTACATTCTCATTTATGAAAGCAATTTGGGATTTTAACCATTTGTTGAACCATTTGTTGACTACTCGAATCTTACATGTTCTCACAACAGGTATTAACATCTTAATTGGCCAAATCAAGAAGTAAGTGAAGATTGGCCAAATCAAGAAGTAAGAGAAGTAAGTGAAGTGCAAGGTTTTAAATCATCACAACTTCTTCCAACATTGAAGTCTAATACTTCACACAACATCCATGAAACGCTTAATCACTTATCATTTAATGGAAAAAGATAAACAAAACTACTCCAAATTCATGGAGAAAAGACAACCACACACGAGTTTAAAAGTAGAAATCATGCACACAAGCAAGAAATCTAGATTAAAACTAAGTATAGTCAAAAAGATAAACACTTATCTAAAATTCTCTCCACCAAATGTCTTGATGTTCCTTTGAGTTCTCTTCTTTCTCTCATAATGCAAACTAAAACTCAAAATAAAAAGAAAGTGGCCGGCGGCGGTGGCTTGGATGAATGATGGCTGTAAAATTTGATGGGTGGTTGGCCTCTTGTCTTAATGATCCAAGTCTTCTTTTATAAAAATCCAAAAGGTGCCTTAGAATCCCTTCAAAATGTTTCTCCATTCAACGGATCTTCTAGTAGTTGCCTCCTCAAAAGTCAATTGAATGAAATTTCATAACCATGGGATATGTCCCACATTTTTACGAACGGTTGCTTCAAATAACTCTTAAAAAGTTCATCTAAATTCAATGAATCATCAAATAACTACTTATGGTACTTATGTGTGTGGTACGTGGTGCTTAGGCGCGACCCTTGGCGCTTTTGCGTTAGTCCTGGGAGCTTAAGCGCCCCAGTTCATGTTTGCACATTTCTTCATTTTGACCCTTTTTCACTCCTTTTAGCTTTTTTCACTCCTTTTAGCGTACCTGAAAGAAAAACACACAAATACCTTCCATTAAAGCGTAATATCTCAAAAATAGGTATAAAAATGTGAATAATATCTCAAAAATAGGTATAAAAATGTGAATAAAAATACTATATATTTTAGGTGTATCAAAATCCCCCAAACTTAAGATGTTACTTGCCCTTAAGTGACCCTTCAATCTTTAAAAATCAATATAAGTAGATGATGTATATGAGTTTATTTAGGAGTTACTAAAATTTTGATGTAGAAATATAGTAGTCAAATTTAGAAAAAAATTACTAAATGAGACCAACTTAGAGTTTAAAAA
This sequence comes from Phalaenopsis equestris, assembly GCF_001263595.1. Classification (NCBI taxonomy): domain Eukaryota; kingdom Viridiplantae; phylum Streptophyta; class Magnoliopsida; order Asparagales; family Orchidaceae; genus Phalaenopsis; species Phalaenopsis equestris. The sequence continues at coordinate 13,733 of NW_018250740.1, read as the reverse complement.
TTTTTAAAGTTAAGAAATATGAAATAATGAGTTGCTATCTAATTCAGAAAGATTGTAGATGCTCCAAAAAAAGAGTTTAGGTATTTTATTTTCTCCACTTAAAAAATTTTATTAAGCATAATTTTACTTACTATATTATATCCTTAAGCTTAAGAGTTTCTCAAGTCTTATACTTTAAAAAAAATCAGATGTGGAACCAATTTTTGATTAGGCACTAATCCTCAAGCTTCTCCTCTCTTTTGCAATTTTTCTTTTCTTTTTATTTATTTTCTTTCTTTTTAATTTCTTTTTCTTTTCTTTTTTTTTGGCAAGGATTACTATATATGGATAATCCTTTAATAATTATGAATCCCACTCTTCCTATTTTAAAGCAAAGAGGTAATATTTTTCTTTTACTTTTTTGAGTAAGGAGCCAAGCTCCAATTCATCAATGAAAATAAAGCCAAAATACAAAGGGAAATGAAAAAGGTGATAGGAGAGGGCCTATAGAGAGGGCCTATAGAAAAGAAGGCAACCTCTCAAAGCAACAACAGGTGTTATCTGATAGAAGGGAGAGGCAACAAATCACTAGATAAAAGAAAGTTCAGTGGGGGAGGAATCCTTCTATTCACTAAGGGTTCTTCAGTAGAGAAACCCCTTCTAGCCAGCCCTTCTAGCCAGGCAATTAGAGGGTCTATTTCCTTCTCTGTGGATATGGCAGAACTTGATAGAACAAAACTTTTGCAATTGATGAATACGAGAGATCCATCTGATTAAATTCATGGGGTATCACAAGAACCATGGATAATGTTAATAAGTTGCAAAGAGTTAGATTCTACCCATAGCTGGTCAAAATGGCAAGATCTGGCTAAAGTGATGGCCCAAAATACAGCTTGACATTCTGCTTCAAGGGAGTCTAAAGCTTTAACAGGAGATTGAAAAAATAAGATACATCTCCCCTCATGATTCCTGAATACACCACCAATACCAGCAGACTGAGATTTTTGGCTACCATCAGTGTTTATTTTGGTCCATCCAAGCTTTGGGAGAGTCCAGCAAATTTCCAATATTTTGGTAGTGTATGGCTTGATAGAAAGGCTCATCTCCAACACTGCCTCAAACTTATTAAATTTAATCAGTTTTTGTATGAAAGCAATACAATTGAGACCCACCCTCATAGGATCTAGATAGGAGTTTTCATGCTTTACCTGGTTTCTTGCCATCCAACTCCCACACAAAAAAACCAAGCCACAATGTTGGGGATGTCCTGAAGATTAATTCCCCTCCAATCAGACCAGCAATTATAAAAAAACCTTCCATTTTAGATTCATTTTTGGGGTTTTGAGTTTACCATTCACAAAAGACCAAACTTCCTGTACCCAAGGGTAGGAAAAGAAAAGATGGTAATAGTTTCCTCTCGGGACTGGCAAAAATTGCATCTGGAAGGACCCCTCAGACCCTTCAATTTCAAAATATCATCAGTGGGAATCAATTTTAAGAAAAGTCTCCATATGAAAAAAGACATGGATGGGGTGAGGAATTTATTCCAAATTGTATGGCCGTAATGTACCACCAATTGGGGAGGCTGAGAAGGGATTGAGTTCTTTTTTATAGCTATTCTGTCTTTAACTCCAGGTTTTACAAACAGTTTCTGAATATTAGATAGTTGAGAAGGGCTGTAGAAAGGAAGAATGGGAGTAAGATTCCACTTGCCATGAACCCAGATGTCCTTCACAGGCAATGGAGCAGCTGGGGCATTCTGATCCTGAAGAAAGCGACCTTCCAAACACCAATTATCCCACCAGATGTTAACCAAGCCCTCACCAATCCCCAGAGTCTGTAGAAATTAGTGTGCATAATATGGGAGAAAGACTTGAAGCCTAACCCACCCTCCTCAAAGGGTTTACACACCTTAGCCCAAGAAGTCCAAAGTTTTTTCTTCCTATGGCCAGCCCATAGGAATCTATTGAAGATCCCTTCTAACAATTTCTGAGAAGACTTTTTCAGAATGTTCATTTGCAGTAGATAGGATGGAATAGTAGATAGAACACTTTTGAGGAGTGTGATCCTACCCCCATTGGATAAAAATGGATTCTCCCATGCTTGCAATTGGCTTTGGACCTTGTCAATTATGTGATCAAATTGGATGTTCTTTTCTCTTCTTTTGATAAGAAATGCCCCCAGATATTTCATAGGAAGGTGGCTATTTTTGAAGCCAGTGAAATCAGTAACCCAGGACTTTAAGTCATTTTTGCACTTCTTACTGAAAATGTAGATGCACTTCTTTTTATTTAATTTCATTCCAGAAACCTCCTGAAAGGTCTCCAGATTCTGCATGAATAATTTAACAGTGGCTTTGAAAGCTTTTGAAAAGATAATGATGTCATCAGCAAAGGCCAAGTGATTAATTAAGGTGGAAGATCTGTGACTATAAAGAGAATGGGGTTTCCTGGATGCCAACTCATTCAAACATCTGGATAAGTAGTCAAAAGCTAAGATAAAAATAGTAGGAGAAAGGGGTCACCTTATTTTATACCTCTAGAAGCACTGAAAAACCCATGAGAGGATCCATTGATGAAGATATAATGGAAGTTATTGGCCAGCCATATGTTGATTAGAGAGACAAAGGAGGGGGAGAAACCTCTAGCAATAAGAACCTGTTCAATGAACTTCTAACAGATAGTGTCATAAGCTTTTTTGATATCCAATTTGAAATTTAAGTTGCCTCCTCTAGTGATTCTGTCCAAGTCCAGTACCAATTCTTGGGACAAAAGCACATTATCAACAATACTTCTATCCCTGATGAATGTTGACTGATTCCTGCAGACGAGCATATTTAGGTGAGGTTGTATTCTTTGAACCAAGACTTTATTGATTATCTTGGAAATGACAGAAGTGAGACTAATGGGTTTGAAATATTCCCATTTGTAAGGAGATTTATCCTTGGGAACCATTGTAATGGTAGAAGAGGAAAAGTATTTAGGGAGGTCAGCCCCCCAGAAGAAACTTTGGACAGTAGCAATAACCTCACCCTTCACAATAAGTCAGTTCTTTTTGTTGAAATCAGCCGTAAAACCATCAGGACCAGCAACCTTTGTGCTGTCAATGGAGTTTAGAGCTTCCCAAATTTCCTTTTCATCAGGAATGTTAGTGAGAGATAGACTTTTAGTGAATTCCCTTTCGAATGTTCTTAGCTCTTCCTTTGATAAGAAATGCCCCCAGATATTTCAGAGGAAGGTGGCTATTTTTGAAGCCAGTGAAATCAGTAACCCAGGACTTTAAGTCATTTTTGCACTTCTTACTGAAAATGTAGATGCACTTCTTTTTATTTAATTTCATTCCAGAAACCTCCTGAAAGGTCTCCAGATTCTGCATGAATAATTTAACAGCAGGTTTGGAAGCTTTTGAAAAGATAATGATGTCATCAGCAAAGGCCAAGTGATTAATTAAGGTGGAAGATCTGTGACTATAAAGAGAATGGGGTTTCCTGGATGCCAACTCATTCAAACATCTGGATAAGTAGTCAAAAGCTAAGATAAAAATAGTAGGAGAAAGGGGGTCACCTTGTTTTATACCTCTAGAAGCACTGAAAAACCCATGAGAGGATCCATTGATGAAGATAGAATGGAAGTTATTGGTCAGCCATCTGTTGATTAGAGAGA